>NW_027183034.1:0-162582 GCF_041146395.1 Eulemur rufifrons
GCCGACCTTATACACGTGGGAGTTTATTCCCGGGTTGGACACCGCTGTGTGTCTGTTCCTGAAGGCCTGGAACCCAGAAAACCCTTCTCCCAAACAAATCCCCTGTGGACGGTCACCCTTTTCCTCGCTTTTCCTTTGAAAGTTTTGGCTCCCTAGGACGTGACTCTCTCACGGAGACGTTCTGTTCCTTTCACGGGCTCTATCATATACGTGGAACCCTTCTGGCTTCATTCTGGGGAACTTGTGTTCCAGGGGAGACCTTGGGTCCGGAGAAGCATCCTCTCTCACACGCGAAGCTGCGGTTCGTCGGCGCTGCTGTGGACCGGCACCGCAGGGAGACGTGGAAATCTCTCTGAACCGTCTTTCACCGGGTCCACGGAAACGGGGCTCCCGTGAGTACCGCCCCGGGTGTTTCCCGGTCACGCGTGCCCTCTCTTCTCTATGGTACGTGCCACGCAGAGAATAGGCTTGTTCCTACATCATGCCCCTGGTTTTTTTTTTTTTGTTCTTTTTTTTTTTTTTTTATCCCTTTATGCTAAATTGTTTTCCAAATGGTTGTATAAATCCAGCTGCCCCGTGGGCAGCGTGCGTGGAAGGGTTCCCCTCCCAGCCGACAGAGCGATCGGGGTTTTAAGTTTCCTCCCTACCGGGTGGGGTGCCCTAGGCTTTCGCCCCTTCTTTGGTCCCGCCCGCCGGCCTGCGGGGGTCGGGGGGCGGGGGGTGGCGAAGGGGGAGCCCCCTCCCTCCGCCCTCCCGGCCGGCCCCGGCTCCCGCCACCCCGCCCCGCCCCCGGCCTCGGCCCCCGCCCCCGCCGCCTCCTCCCCTCCCCCCGCCGCGGCACCACCGCCAGGCGGCGGCAGCGGCAGCCGCAGCGGGAGCGGCGGGGCCGTCCCGGCCCTTCTGCAGGCTGCCGGGGGTGGGCCCCAGACCCGGGCCCACAGGGAGCCGGGTGGCGGGATCCCTAAGCGCCGCTGGCTCTCCGCAGCCCCCCCCCCCCCCCCGTACTCCGGGACGTCCCCGGCTCCTCCCGCCACCCCGCTCCTCCGCCCACCCCCCGGCCCCGACGGGGATCGGGGCAGAACGGTCCTCCCCAGGCAGGGGGGCCGCGCGTCTTCGGGACCTGCGGGGAGGGACCGGGCCCACGGCCCCGCCTCCTGGTCCCGGCCCCGCCCCCGACCCCCTCCTCACCGTGCCCCGGCGTGGCGCGGGGGAGGGCCGGCTCCCGCGCACTCTCCGGCTCCGGCCCTCCGTCGCCACGCCGGGAAGGCTGTCCCTGCGCGCCCGTGTCCGTGTCCGCGGGTCCGATCGCTGGGGCGTGGGACGCTGGCGCGGTGCGTCCCTGTTGGCGGTGGCGGACGGGGGCGTGTGCGCCCGCGCGCCAGACCCGGCGGTGGGTCTCCCCCTGCCCTCAGCCCCGCCCCCCGCCCGCCTCCCCGCGCCCCGATCTGGACACGGGGATCTCGGGAAGCGCCAGGGCGCCAGGGCGTCGGGCGGGAGGGACTCGACTGGGCAGGGAGGGACGCCTGGCCGCTGGGCCTCTTGGGGCGTCCCACGGCACCCGCCTCAGTCTAAGGCCGCGCCGCCCCGAAGGCGCCCGATCCCGTCTGCTCTGGGAAGCTAAGCAGGGTCGGGCCCGGCCGGGTCCTGGATGGGAGACCCGGGAGACCCGGGGGCCGCCGTACGCTTTTTTGTTTTTTTTGTCCTTTGCCTCTTTTGCTGCCCCGCCCCCTGGCCTGGAAGCTGTGTGCCTGTGTGTGTCACCGGCGTGGCGCGGGGGAGAGCCCGCACCCGCGCACTCTCCAGCTCTGGCCCTCCGTCCCCACGCCGGGAAGTCTGTCCCTGCGCGCCCGTGTCCCTGTCCGTGGGTCTGCTCGTGGGGGCGTGGGACGCTGGCGCGGTGCGTCCGTGTTGGCGGTGACGGAGGGGGGCGTGTGCGCCCGCGCGCCAGACCCGTCGGTCTCCCCCTGCCCTCAGCCCCGCCCCCCGCCCGCCTCCCCGCGCCCCGAGCTGGACACGGGGGTCTCGGGAAGCGCCAGGGCGCCAGGGCGGCGGGCGGGAGGGACTCGACTGGGCAGGGAAGGACGCCTGGCCGCTGGGCCTCTTGGGGCGTCCCACGGCACCCGCCTCAGTCTAAGGCCGCGCCGCCCCTGAGGCGCCCGATCCCGTCTGCTCTGGGAAGCTAAGCAGGGTCGGGCCCGGCCAGGCCCTGGATGGGAGACCGGGGGCCGCCGTACGCTTTTGTTTTCTTTTTCCTTTGCCTCTTTTGCTGTCCCGACCCCCCCTGGCCCGGAATGTGTGTGTGTGTGGGGGGGTCTCCCCCTCCTCCGCCCGCCTAGGCTGGGAAGGGGGGGCCCCTCCGCCCTCCGAAACGTCCCCGGCTCCCGCCACCCCGCTCCTCCCCCGGCCCGGCCCCGGCCCCCGGCGCCTCTTCCCCTGCAGCACCGCCAGGCGGCGGCAGCGGGAGCGGGAGCGGCGGGGCCATCCCAGCCCTTCTGCCGGCAGCCGGGGGGGCCCCAGACCCGGGCCCACAGCGGACCGGGTGGCGGGATCCCTAAGCGCTGCTGGCTCTCCCCGGCCCCCCGTACTCCGGGACGTCCCCTTCGGCGGGCGGGGGGCCAGCCCGCGGAAGAAAACCGTCCCCTGGGCCCCCGACCCCCAGCCCACCGTGGACTTCCTCTCCGCCCCCGCACACCGGGGCCTCCGGCCCGGGACTCACGCTGGGCGGGGCTCCTCTCCCGGGGAGGCGGGGGGGCTCCCGAGGGACACACAGGCGCACCGCACCGCGCCGCACACGGCAGGTCGCCGGCCACGGCCACCCGGGCAGACAGAGAGGACGTGCCACGGGAAACCAGGGAACAGCGGGGAGCGCGCGCTCCCGGACCCCAACGACCCGCCGGCCGCCCGACCAAGCGACGGGCCGGCCGGCACCGGGACCCCGCGGGTGCCGCTGCCACCCGCGTGCCCCGACGGGGATCGGGGATCGGGGCAGAACGGTCCTCCCCAGGCAGGGGGGCCGCGCGTCTTCCGGACCTCCCGGCCCCGCCTCCTGGTCCCGGCCCCGCCCCCGAGCCCCTGCCCACCGTGCCCTGGCCTGGCGCGGGGGAGGGCCGGCTCCCGCGCACTCTCCGGCTCCGTCCCGCCCTCCCCACGCCTGGAAGGCTGTCCCTGCGCGCCCGTGTCCGTGTCCGTGGGTCCGATCGCTGGGGCGTGGGACGCTGGTGCGGTGCGTCCCTGTTTTCGGTGGGGGAGGGGGCCGTGTGCGCCCGACCGACCGCCAGACCCGTCAGTCTCTCCTTGCCCTGGTCCCCGCCCACCTTCGCCCCCCAGCCCCCCCCGCCCCGATCTGGACAGGGGGTCTGGCGAAGCGCCAGGGCGGCGGGCGGGAGGCACTGGACTGGGCAGGGAGGGACGCCTGGCCGCTGGGCCTCTTGGGGCCTCCGGGAGCTCCCGCCTCAGTCTAAGGCCGCGCCGCCCCGGAGGCGCCCGATCCCGTCTGGTCTGGGAAGCTAAGCAGGGTCGGTCCCGGCCGGGCCCTGGATGGGAGACCCGGGGGCCGCCGTACGCTTTTTGCCCGGACCCTGCCCCGTGGACCCTGGAGAGAGGTCAGGTTTTTACATGTCAAGGCTCAGTCCCCGAGGCTGTCGCCCCTCAGACAGCTGTGGCAGGGCCGGGCCTCCGCAACTTCTGACGGACCGGCTCTAAATTCAGCACACACTCAGGCCCAATACACGATAACGAATGCAACTTTTCCAAAGGATTCATATTCGAGGTCGCAGAAGATCTACGTCGCACCTAGGGGAAACGGGTGCCGACTTACACGGAAAACTTGGCAGAAGCATCAAGGACGGCCCAAATCCATGGAGAGTTAGACAGTGTTCCCAGACAGATGGACGCAGAATCCCCAAGATAATCATTTCCCCCGAATGAAGACATGATCCAATTTAAAGGGGGTTATGACAACTAGAAATTTACAGTCTGTTTCTTTCTCTTTTACTTTTAACTTGGGAAGTGGATATGTTAGAGCATAAGCGTTGTGATGATTCTATTAAATAGAATGAACTGTACCGAGCCTCCACCGCCGACCTTATACACGTGGGAGTTTATTCCCGGGTTGGACACCGCTGTGTGTCTGTTCCTGAAGGCCTGGAACCCAGAAAACCCTTCTCCCAAACAAATCCCCTGTGGACGGTCACCCTTTTCCTCGCTTTTCCTTTGAAAGTTTTGGCTCCCTAGGACGTGACTCTCTCACGGAGACGTTCTGTTCCTTTCACGGGCTCTATCATATACGTGGAACCCTTCTGGCTTCATTCTGGGGAACTTGTGTTCCAGGGGAGACCTTGGGTCCGGAGAAGCATCCTCTCTCACACGCGAAGCTGCGGTTCGTCGGCGCTGCTGTGGACCGGCACCGCAGGGAGACGTGGAAATCTCTCTGAACCGTCTTTCACCGGGTCCACGGAAACGGGGCTCCCGTGAGTACCGCCCCGGGTGTTTCCCGGTCACGCGTGCCCTCTCTTCTCTATGGTACGTGCCACGCAGAGAATAGGCTTGTTCCTACATCATGCCCCTGGTTTTTTTTTTTTTGTTCTTTTTTTTTTTTTTTTATCCCTTTATGCTAAATTGTTTTCCAAATGGTTGTATAAATCCAGCTGCCCCGTGGGCAGCGTGCGTGGAAGGGTTCCCCTCCCAGCCGACAGAGCGATCGGGGTTTTAAGTTTCCTCCCTACCGGGTGGGGTGCCCTAGGCTTTCGCCCCTTCTTTGGTCCCGCCCGCCGGCCTGCGGGGGTCGGGGGGCGGGGGGTGGCGAAGGGGGAGCCCCCTCCCTCCGCCCTCCCGGCCGGCCCCGGCTCCCGCCACCCCGCCCCGCCCCCGGCCTCGGCCCCCGCCCCCGCCGCCTCCTCCCCTCCCCCCGCCGCGGCACCACCGCCAGGCGGCGGCAGCGGCAGCCGCAGCGGGAGCGGCGGGGCCGTCCCGGCCCTTCTGCAGGCTGCCGGGGGTGGGCCCCAGACCCGGGCCCACAGGGAGCCGGGTGGCGGGATCCCTAAGCGCCGCTGGCTCTCCGCAGCCCCCCCCCCCCCCCCCGTACTCCGGGACGTCCCCGGCTCCTCCCGCCACCCCGCTCCTCCGCCCACCCCCCGGCCCCGACGGGGATCGGGGCAGAACGGTCCTCCCCAGGCAGGGGGGCCGCGCGTCTTCGGGACCTGCGGGGAGGGACCGGGCCCACGGCCCCGCCTCCTGGTCCCGGCCCCGCCCCCGACCCCCTCCTCACCGTGCCCCGGCGTGGCGCGGGGGAGGGCCGGCTCCCGCGCACTCTCCGGCTCCGGCCCTCCGTCGCCACGCCGGGAAGGCTGTCCCTGCGCGCCCGTGTCCGTGTCCGCGGGTCCGATCGCTGGGGCGTGGGACGCTGGCGCGGTGCGTCCCTGTTGGCGGTGGCGGACGGGGGCGTGTGCGCCCGCGCGCCAGACCCGGCGGTGGGTCTCCCCCTGCCCTCAGCCCCGCCCCCCGCCCGCCTCCCCGCGCCCCGATCTGGACACGGGGATCTCGGGAAGCGCCAGGGCGCCAGGGCGTCGGGCGGGAGGGACTCGACTGGGCAGGGAGGGACGCCTGGCCGCTGGGCCTCTTGGGGCGTCCCACGGCACCCGCCTCAGTCTAAGGCCGCGCCGCCCCGAAGGCGCCCGATCCCGTCTGCTCTGGGAAGCTAAGCAGGGTCGGGCCCGGCCGGGTCCTGGATGGGAGACCCGGGAGACCCGGGGGCCGCCGTACGCTTTTTTGTTTTTTTTGTCCTTTGCCTCTTTTGCTGCCCCGCCCCCTGGCCTGGAAGCTGTGTGCCTGTGTGTGTCACCGGCGTGGCGCGGGGGAGAGCCCGCACCCGCGCACTCTCCAGCTCTGGCCCTCCGTCCCCACGCCGGGAAGTCTGTCCCTGCGCGCCCGTGTCCCTGTCCGTGGGTCTGCTCGTGGGGGCGTGGGACGCTGGCGCGGTGCGTCCGTGTTGGCGGTGACGGAGGGGGGCGTGTGCGCCCGCGCGCCAGACCCGTCGGTCTCCCCCTGCCCTCAGCCCCGCCCCCCGCCCGCCTCCCCGCGCCCCGAGCTGGACACGGGGGTCTCGGGAAGCGCCAGGGCGCCAGGGCGGCGGGCGGGAGGGACTCGACTGGGCAGGGAAGGACGCCTGGCCGCTGGGCCTCTTGGGGCGTCCCACGGCACCCGCCTCAGTCTAAGGCCGCGCCGCCCCTGAGGCGCCCGATCCCGTCTGCTCTGGGAAGCTAAGCAGGGTCGGGCCCGGCCAGGCCCTGGATGGGAGACCGGGGGCCGCCGTACGCTTTTGTTTTCTTTTTCCTTTGCCTCTTTTGCTGTCCCGACCCCCCCTGGCCCGGAATGTGTGTGTGTGTGGGGGGGTCTCCCCCTCCTCCGCCCGCCTAGGCTGGGAAGGGGGGGCCCCTCCGCCCTCCGAAACGTCCCCGGCTCCCGCCACCCCGCTCCTCCCCCGGCCCGGCCCCGGCCCCCGGCGCCTCTTCCCCTGCAGCACCGCCAGGCGGCGGCAGCGGGAGCGGGAGCGGCGGGGCCATCCCAGCCCTTCTGCCGGCAGCCGGGGGGGCCCCAGACCCGGGCCCACAGCGGACCGGGTGGCGGGATCCCTAAGCGCTGCTGGCTCTCCCCGGCCCCCCGTACTCCGGGACGTCCCCTTCGGCGGGCGGGGGGCCAGCCCGCGGAAGAAAACCGTCCCCTGGGCCCCCGACCCCCAGCCCACCGTGGACTTCCTCTCCGCCCCCGCACACCGGGGCCTCCGGCCCGGGACTCACGCTGGGCGGGGCTCCTCTCCCGGGGAGGCGGGGGGGCTCCCGAGGGACACACAGGCGCACCGCACCGCGCCGCACACGGCAGGTCGCCGGCCACGGCCACCCGGGCAGACAGAGAGGACGTGCCACGGGAAACCAGGGAACAGCGGGGAGCGCGCGCTCCCGGACCCCAACGACCCGCCGGCCGCCCGACCAAGCGACGGGCCGGCCGGCACCGGGACCCCGCGGGTGCCGCTGCCACCCGCGTGCCCCGACGGGGATCGGGGATCGGGGCAGAACGGTCCTCCCCAGGCAGGGGGGCCGCGCGTCTTCCGGACCTCCCGGCCCCGCCTCCTGGTCCCGGCCCCGCCCCCGAGCCCCTGCCCACCGTGCCCTGGCCTGGCGCGGGGGAGGGCCGGCTCCCGCGCACTCTCCGGCTCCGTCCCGCCCTCCCCACGCCTGGAAGGCTGTCCCTGCGCGCCCGTGTCCGTGTCCGTGGGTCCGATCGCTGGGGCGTGGGACGCTGGTGCGGTGCGTCCCTGTTTTCGGTGGGGGAGGGGGCCGTGTGCGCCCGACCGACCGCCAGACCCGTCAGTCTCTCCTTGCCCTGGTCCCCGCCCACCTTCGCCCCCCAGCCCCCCCCGCCCCGATCTGGACAGGGGGTCTGGCGAAGCGCCAGGGCGGCGGGCGGGAGGCACTGGACTGGGCAGGGAGGGACGCCTGGCCGCTGGGCCTCTTGGGGCCTCCGGGAGCTCCCGCCTCAGTCTAAGGCCGCGCCGCCCCGGAGGCGCCCGATCCCGTCTGGTCTGGGAAGCTAAGCAGGGTCGGTCCCGGCCGGGCCCTGGATGGGAGACCCGGGGGCCGCCGTACGCTTTTTGCCCGGACCCTGCCCCGTGGACCCTGGAGAGAGGTCAGGTTTTTACATGTCAAGGCTCAGTCCCCGAGGCTGTCGCCCCTCAGACAGCTGTGGCAGGGCCGGGCCTCCGCAACTTCTGACGGACCGGCTCTAAATTCAGCACACACTCAGGCCCAATACACGATAACGAATGCAACTTTTCCAAAGGATTCATATTCGAGGTCGCAGAAGATCTACGTCGCACCTAGGGGAAACGGGTGCCGACTTACACGGAAAACTTGGCAGAAGCATCAAGGACGGCCCAAATCCATGGAGAGTTAGACAGTGTTCCCAGACAGATGGACGCAGAATCCCCAAGATAATCATTTCCCCCGAATGAAGACATGATCCAATTTAAAGGGGGTTATGACAACTAGAAATTTACAGTCTGTTTCTTTCTCTTTTACTTTTAACTTGGGAAGTGGATATGTTAGAGCATAAGCGTTGTGATGATTCTATTAAATAGAATGAACTGTACCGAGCCTCCACCGCCGACCTTATACACGTGGGAGTTTATTCCCGGGTTGGACACCGCTGTGTGTCTGTTCCTGAAGGCCTGGAACCCAGAAAACCCTTCTCCCAAACAAATCCCCTGTGGACGGTCACCCTTTTCCTCGCTTTTCCTTTGAAAGTTTTGGCTCCCTAGGACGTGACTCTCTCACGGAGACGTTCTGTTCCTTTCACGGGCTCTATCATATACGTGGAACCCTTCTGGCTTCATTCTGGGGAACTTGTGTTCCAGGGGAGACCTTGGGTCCGGAGAAGCATCCTCTCTCACACGCGAAGCTGCGGTTCGTCGGCGCTGCTGTGGACCGGCACCGCAGGGAGACGTGGAAATCTCTCTGAACCGTCTTTCACCGGGTCCACGGAAACGGGGCTCCCGTGAGTACCGCCCCGGGTGTTTCCCGGTCACGCGTGCCCTCTCTTCTCTATGGTACGTGCCACGCAGAGAATAGGCTTGTTCCTACATCATGCCCCTGGTTTTTTTTTTTTTGTTCTTTTTTTTTTTTTTTTATCCCTTTATGCTAAATTGTTTTCCAAATGGTTGTATAAATCCAGCTGCCCCGTGGGCAGCGTGCGTGGAAGGGTTCCCCTCCCAGCCGACAGAGCGATCGGGGTTTTAAGTTTCCTCCCTACCGGGTGGGGTGCCCTAGGCTTTCGCCCCTTCTTTGGTCCCGCCCGCCGGCCTGCGGGGGTCGGGGGGCGGGGGGTGGCGAAGGGGGAGCCCCCTCCCTCCGCCCTCCCGGCCGGCCCCGGCTCCCGCCACCCCGCCCCGCCCCCGGCCTCGGCCCCCGCCCCCGCCCGCCTCCTCCCCTCCCCCCGCCGCGGCACCACCGCCAGGCGGCGGCAGCGGCAGCCGCAGCGGGAGCGGCGGGGCCGTCCCGGCCCTTCTGCAGGCTGCCGGGGGTGGGCCCCAGACCCGGGCCCACAGGGAGCCGGGTGGCGGGATCCCTAAGCGCCGCTGGCTCTCCGCAGCCCCCCCCCCCCCCCCGTACTCCGGGACGTCCCCGGCTCCTCCCGCCACCCCGCTCCTCCGCCCACCCCCCGGCCCCGACGGGGATCGGGGCAGAACGGTCCTCCCCAGGCAGGGGGGCCGCGCGTCTTCGGGACCTGCGGGGAGGGACCGGGCCCACGGCCCCGCCTCCTGGTCCCGGCCCCGCCCCCGACCCCCTCCTCACCGTGCCCCGGCGTGGCGCGGGGGAGGGCCGGCTCCCGCGCACTCTCCGGCTCCGGCCCTCCGTCGCCACGCCGGGAAGGCTGTCCCTGCGCGCCCGTGTCCGTGTCCGCGGGTCCGATCGCTGGGGCGTGGGACGCTGGCGCGGTGCGTCCCTGTTGGCGGTGGCGGACGGGGGCGTGTGCGCCCGCGCGCCAGACCCGGCGGTGGGTCTCCCCCTGCCCTCAGCCCCGCCCCCCGCCCGCCTCCCCGCGCCCCGATCTGGACACGGGGATCTCGGGAAGCGCCAGGGCGCCAGGGCGTCGGGCGGGAGGGACTCGACTGGGCAGGGAGGGACGCCTGGCCGCTGGGCCTCTTGGGGCGTCCCACGGCACCCGCCTCAGTCTAAGGCCGCGCCGCCCCGAAGGCGCCCGATCCCGTCTGCTCTGGGAAGCTAAGCAGGGTCGGGCCCGGCCGGGTCCTGGATGGGAGACCCGGGAGACCCGGGGGCCGCCGTACGCTTTTTTGTTTTTTTTGTCCTTTGCCTCTTTTGCTGCCCCGCCCCCTGGCCTGGAAGCTGTGTGCCTGTGTGTGTCACCGGCGTGGCGCGGGGGAGAGCCCGCACCCGCGCACTCTCCAGCTCTGGCCCTCCGTCCCCACGCCGGGAAGTCTGTCCCTGCGCGCCCGTGTCCCTGTCCGTGGGTCTGCTCGTGGGGGCGTGGGACGCTGGCGCGGTGCGTCCGTGTTGGCGGTGACGGAGGGGGGCGTGTGCGCCCGCGCGCCAGACCCGTCGGTCTCCCCCTGCCCTCAGCCCCGCCCCCCGCCCGCCTCCCCGCGCCCCGAGCTGGACACGGGGGTCTCGGGAAGCGCCAGGGCGCCAGGGCGGCGGGCGGGAGGGACTCGACTGGGCAGGGAAGGACGCCTGGCCGCTGGGCCTCTTGGGGCGTCCCACGGCACCCGCCTCAGTCTAAGGCCGCGCCGCCCCTGAGGCGCCCGATCCCGTCTGCTCTGGGAAGCTAAGCAGGGTCGGGCCCGGCCAGGCCCTGGATGGGAGACCGGGGGCCGCCGTACGCTTTTGTTTTCTTTTTCCTTTGCCTCTTTTGCTGTCCCGACCCCCCCTGGCCCGGAATGTGTGTGTGTGTGTGGGGGGTCTCCCCCTCCTCCGCCCGCCTAGGCTGGGAAGGGGGGGCCCCTCCGCCCTCCGAAACGTCCCCGGCTCCCGCCACCCCGCTCCTCCCCCGGCCCGGCCCCGGCCCCCGGCGCCTCTTCCCCTGCAGCACCGCCAGGCGGCGGCAGCGGGAGCGGGAGCGGCGGGGCCATCCCAGCCCTTCTGCCGGCAGCCGGGGGGGCCCCAGACCCGGGCCCACAGCGGACCGGGTGGCGGGATCCCTAAGCGCTGCTGGCTCTCCCCGGCCCCCCGTACTCCGGGACGTCCCCTTCGGCGGGCGGGGGGCCAGCCCGCGGAAGAAAACCGTCCCCTGGGCCCCCGACCCCCAGCCCACCGTGGACTTCCTCTCCGCCCCCGCACACCGGGGCCTCCGGCCCGGGACTCACGCTGGGCGGGGCTCCTCTCCCGGGGAGGCGGGGGGGCTCCCGAGGGACACACAGGCGCACCGCACCGCGCCGCACACGGCAGGTCGCCGGCCACGGCCACCCGGGCAGACAGAGAGGACGTGCCACGGGAAACCAGGGAACAGCGGGGAGCGCGCGCTCCCGGACCCCAACGACCCGCCGGCCGCCCGACCAAGCGACGGGCCGGCCGGCACCGGGACCCCGCGGGTGCCGCTGCCACCCGCGTGCCCCGACGGGGATCGGGGATCGGGGCAGAACGGTCCTCCCCAGGCAGGGGGGCCGCGCGTCTTCCGGACCTCCCGGCCCCGCCTCCTGGTCCCGGCCCCGCCCCCGAGCCCCTGCCCACCGTGCCCTGGCCTGGCGCGGGGGAGGGCCGGCTCCCGCGCACTCTCCGGCTCCGTCCCGCCCTCCCCACGCCTGGAAGGCTGTCCCTGCGCGCCCGTGTCCGTGTCCGTGGGTCCGATCGCTGGGGCGTGGGACGCTGGTGCGGTGCGTCCCTGTTTTCGGTGGGGGAGGGGGCCGTGTGCGCCCGACCGACCGCCAGACCCGTCAGTCTCTCCTTGCCCTGGTCCCCGCCCACCTTCGCCCCCCAGCCCCCCCCGCCCCGATCTGGACAGGGGGTCTGGCGAAGCGCCAGGGCGGCGGGCGGGAGGCACTGGACTGGGCAGGGAGGGACGCCTGGCCGCTGGGCCTCTTGGGGCCTCCGGGAGCTCCCGCCTCAGTCTAAGGCCGCGCCGCCCCGGAGGCGCCCGATCCCGTCTGGTCTGGGAAGCTAAGCAGGGTCGGTCCCGGCCGGGCCCTGGATGGGAGACCCGGGGGCCGCCGTACGCTTTTTGCCCGGACCCTGCCCCGTGGACCCTGGAGAGAGGTCAGGTTTTTACATGTCAAGGCTCAGTCCCCGAGGCTGTCGCCCCTCAGACAGCTGTGGCAGGGCCGGGCCTCCGCAACTTCTGACGGACCGGCTCTAAATTCAGCACACACTCAGGCCCAATACACGATAACGAATGCAACTTTTCCAAAGGATTCATATTCGAGGTCGCAGAAGATCTACGTCGCACCTAGGGGAAACGGGTGCCGACTTACACGGAAAACTTGGCAGAAGCATCAAGGACGGCCCAAATCCATGGAGAGTTAGACAGTGTTCCCAGACAGATGGACGCAGAATCCCCAAGATAATCATTTCCCCCGAATGAAGACATGATCCAATTTAAAGGGGGTTATGACAACTAGAAATTTACAGTCTGTTTCTTTCTCTTTTACTTTTAACTTGGGAAGTGGATATGTTAGAGCATAAGCGTTGTGATGATTCTATTAAATAGAATGAACTGTACCGAGCCTCCACCGCCGACCTTATACACGTGGGAGTTTATTCCCGGGTTGGACACCGCTGTGTGTCTGTTCCTGAAGGCCTGGAACCCAGAAAACCCTTCTCCCAAACAAATCCCCTGTGGACGGTCACCCTTTTCCTCGCTTTTCCTTTGAAAGTTTTGGCTCCCTAGGACGTGACTCTCTCACGGAGACGTTCTGTTCCTTTCACGGGCTCTATCATATACGTGGAACCCTTCTGGCTTCATTCTGGGGAACTTGTGTTCCAGGGGAGACCTTGGGTCCGGAGAAGCATCCTCTCTCACACGCGAAGCTGCGGTTCGTCGGCGCTGCTGTGGACCGGCACCGCAGGGAGACGTGGAAATCTCTCTGAACCGTCTTTCACCGGGTCCACGGAAACGGGGCTCCCGTGAGTACCGCCCCGGGTGTTTCCCGGTCACGCGTGCCCTCTCTTCTCTATGGTACGTGCCACGCAGAGAATAGGCTTGTTCCTACATCATGCCCCTGGTTTTTTTTTTTTTGTTCTTTTTTTTTTTTTTTTATCCCTTTATGCTAAATTGTTTTCCAAATGGTTGTATAAATCCAGCTGCCCCGTGGGCAGCGTGCGTGGAAGGGTTCCCCTCCCAGCCGACAGAGCGATCGGGGTTTTAAGTTTCCTCCCTACCGGGTGGGGTGCCCTAGGCTTTCGCCCCTTCTTTGGTCCCGCCCGCCGGCCTGCGGGGGTCGGGGGGCGGGGGGTGGCGAAGGGGGAGCCCCCTCCCTCCGCCCTCCCGGCCGGCCCCGGCTCCCGCCACCCCGCCCCGCCCCCGGCCTCGGCCCCCGCCCCCGCCGCCTCCTCCCCTCCCCCCGCCGCGGCACCACCGCCAGGCGGCGGCAGCGGCAGCCGCAGCGGGAGCGGCGGGGCCGTCCCGGCCCTTCTGCAGGCTGCCGGGGGTGGGCCCCAGACCCGGGCCCACAGGGAGCCGGGTGGCGGGATCCCTAAGCGCCGCTGGCTCTCCGCAGCCCCCCCCCCCCCCCCGTACTCCGGGACGTCCCCGGCTCCTCCCGCCACCCCGCTCCTCCGCCCACCCCCCGGCCCCGACGGGGATCGGGGCAGAACGGTCCTCCCCAGGCAGGGGGGCCGCGCGTCTTCGGGACCTGCGGGGAGGGACCGGGCCCACGGCCCCGCCTCCTGGTCCCGGCCCCGCCCCCGACCCCCTCCTCACCGTGCCCCGGCGTGGCGCGGGGGAGGGCCGGCTCCCGCGCACTCTCCGGCTCCGGCCCTCCGTCGCCACGCCGGGAAGGCTGTCCCTGCGCGCCCGTGTCCGTGTCCGCGGGTCCGATCGCTGGGGCGTGGGACGCTGGCGCGGTGCGTCCCTGTTGGCGGTGGCGGACGGGGGCGTGTGCGCCCGCGCGCCAGACCCGGCGGTGGGTCTCCCCCTGCCCTCAGCCCCGCCCCCCGCCCGCCTCCCCGCGCCCCGATCTGGACACGGGGATCTCGGGAAGCGCCAGGGCGCCAGGGCGTCGGGCGGGAGGGACTCGACTGGGCAGGGAGGGACGCCTGGCCGCTGGGCCTCTTGGGGCGTCCCACGGCACCCGCCTCAGTCTAAGGCCGCGCCGCCCCGAAGGCGCCCGATCCCGTCTGCTCTGGGAAGCTAAGCAGGGTCGGGCCCGGCCGGGTCCTGGATGGGAGACCCGGGAGACCCGGGGGCCGCCGTACGCTTTTTTGTTTTTTTTGTCCTTTGCCTCTTTTGCTGCCCCGCCCCCTGGCCTGGAAGCTGTGTGCCTGTGTGTGTCACCGGCGTGGCGCGGGGGAGAGCCCGCACCCGCGCACTCTCCAGCTCTGGCCCTCCGTCCCCACGCCGGGAAGTCTGTCCCTGCGCGCCCGTGTCCCTGTCCGTGGGTCTGCTCGTGGGGGCGTGGGACGCTGGCGCGGTGCGTCCGTGTTGGCGGTGACGGAGGGGGGCGTGTGCGCCCGCGCGCCAGACCCGTCGGTCTCCCCCTGCCCTCAGCCCCGCCCCCCGCCCGCCTCCCCGCGCCCCGAGCTGGACACGGGGGTCTCGGGAAGCGCCAGGGCGCCAGGGCGGCGGGCGGGAGGGACTCGACTGGGCAGGGAAGGACGCCTGGCCGCTGGGCCTCTTGGGGCGTCCCACGGCACCCGCCTCAGTCTAAGGCCGCGCCGCCCCTGAGGCGCCCGATCCCGTCTGCTCTGGGAAGCTAAGCAGGGTCGGGCCCGGCCAGGCCCTGGATGGGAGACCGGGGGCCGCCGTACGCTTTTGTTTTCTTTTTCCTTTGCCTCTTTTGCTGTCCCGACCCCCCCTGGCCCGGAATGTGTGTGTGTGTGGGGGGGTCTCCCCCTCCTCCGCCCGCCTAGGCTGGGAAGGGGGGGCCCCTCCGCCCTCCGAAACGTCCCCGGCTCCCGCCACCCCGCTCCTCCCCCGGCCCGGCCCCGGCCCCCGGCGCCTCTTCCCCTGCAGCACCGCCAGGCGGCGGCAGCGGGAGCGGGAGCGGCGGGGCCATCCCAGCCCTTCTGCCGGCAGCCGGGGGGGCCCCAGACCCGGGCCCACAGCGGACCGGGTGGCGGGATCCCTAAGCGCTGCTGGCTCTCCCCGGCCCCCCGTACTCCGGGACGTCCCCTTCGGCGGGCGGGGGGCCAGCCCGCGGAAGAAAACCGTCCCCTGGGCCCCCGACCCCCAGCCCACCGTGGACTTCCTCTCCGCCCCCGCACACCGGGGCCTCCGGCCCGGGACTCACGCTGGGCGGGGCTCCTCTCCCGGGGAGGCGGGGGGGCTCCCGAGGGACACACAGGCGCACCGCACCGCGCCGCACACGGCAGGTCGCCGGCCACGGCCACCCGGGCAGACAGAGAGGACGTGCCACGGGAAACCAGGGAACAGCGGGGAGCGCGCGCTCCCGGACCCCAACGACCCGCCGGCCGCCCGACCAAGCGACGGGCCGGCCGGCACCGGGACCCCGCGGGTGCCGCTGCCACCCGCGTGCCCCGACGGGGATCGGGGATCGGGGCAGAACGGTCCTCCCCAGGCAGGGGGGCCGCGCGTCTTCCGGACCTCCCGGCCCCGCCTCCTGGTCCCGGCCCCGCCCCCGAGCCCCTGCCCACCGTGCCCTGGCCTGGCGCGGGGGAGGGCCGGCTCCCGCGCACTCTCCGGCTCCGTCCCGCCCTCCCCACGCCTGGAAGGCTGTCCCTGCGCGCCCGTGTCCGTGTCCGTGGGTCCGATCGCTGGGGCGTGGGACGCTGGTGCGGTGCGTCCCTGTTTTCGGTGGGGGAGGGGGCCGTGTGCGCCCGACCGACCGCCAGACCCGTCAGTCTCTCCTTGCCCTGGTCCCCGCCCACCTTCGCCCCCCAGCCCCCCCCGCCCCGATCTGGACAGGGGGTCTGGCGAAGCGCCAGGGCGGCGGGCGGGAGGCACTGGACTGGGCAGGGAGGGACGCCTGGCCGCTGGGCCTCTTGGGGCCTCCGGGAGCTCCCGCCTCAGTCTAAGGCCGCGCCGCCCCGGAGGCGCCCGATCCCGTCTGGTCTGGGAAGCTAAGCAGGGTCGGTCCCGGCCGGGCCCTGGATGGGAGACCCGGGGGCCGCCGTACGCTTTTTGCCCGGACCCTGCCCCGTGGACCCTGGAGAGAGGTCAGGTTTTTACATGTCAAGGCTCAGTCCCCGAGGCTGTCGCCCCTCAGACAGCTGTGGCAGGGCCGGGCCTCCGCAACTTCTGACGGACCGGCTCTAAATTCAGCACACACTCAGGCCCAATACACGATAACGAATGCAACTTTTCCAAAGGATTCATATTCGAGGTCGCAGAAGATCTACGTCGCACCTAGGGGAAACGGGTGCCGACTTACACGGAAAACTTGGCAGAAGCATCAAGGACGGCCCAAATCCATGGAGAGTTAGACAGTGTTCCCAGACAGATGGACGCAGAATCCCCAAGATAATCATTTCCCCCGAATGAAGACATGATCCAATTTAAAGGGGGTTATGACAACTAGAAATTTACAGTCTGTTTCTTTCTCTTTTACTTTTAACTTGGGAAGTGGATATGTTAGAGCATAAGCGTTGTGATGATTCTATTAAATAGAATGAACTGTACCGAGCCTCCACCGCCGACCTTATACACGTGGGAGTTTATTCCCGGGTTGGACACCGCTGTGTGTCTGTTCCTGAAGGCCTGGAACCCAGAAAACCCTTCTCCCAAACAAATCCCCTGTGGACGGTCACCCTTTTCCTCGCTTTTCCTTTGAAAGTTTTGGCTCCCTAGGACGTGACTCTCTCACGGAGACGTTCTGTTCCTTTCACGGGCTCTATCATATACGTGGAACCCTTCTGGCTTCATTCTGGGGAACTTGTGTTCCAGGGGAGACCTTGGGTCCGGAGAAGCATCCTCTCTCACACGCGAAGCTGCGGTTCGTCGGCGCTGCTGTGGACCGGCACCGCAGGGAGACGTGGAAATCTCTCTGAACCGTCTTTCACCGGGTCCACGGAAACGGGGCTCCCGTGAGTACCGCCCCGGGTGTTTCCCGGTCACGCGTGCCCTCTCTTCTCTATGGTACGTGCCACGCAGAGAATAGGCTTGTTCCTACATCATGCCCCTGGTTTTTTTTTTTTTGTTCTTTTTTTTTTTTTTTTATCCCTTTATGCTAAATTGTTTTCCAAATGGTTGTATAAATCCAGCTGCCCCGTGGGCAGCGTGCGTGGAAGGGTTCCCCTCCCAGCCGACAGAGCGATCGGGGTTTTAAGTTTCCTCCCTACCGGGTGGGGTGCCCTAGGCTTTCGCCCCTTCTTTGGTCCCGCCCGCCGGCCTGCGGGGGTCGGGGGGCGGGGGGTGGCGAAGGGGGAGCCCCCTCCCTCCGCCCTCCCGGCCGGCCCCGGCTCCCGCCACCCCGCCCCGCCCCCGGCCTCGGCCCCCGCCCCCGCCGCCTCCTCCCCTCCCCCCGCCGCGGCACCACCGCCAGGCGGCGGCAGCGGCAGCCGCAGCGGGAGCGGCGGGGCCGTCCCGGCCCTTCTGCAGGCTGCCGGGGGTGGGCCCCAGACCCGGGCCCACAGGGAGCCGGGTGGCGGGATCCCTAAGCGCCGCTGGCTCTCCGCAGCCCCCCCCCCCCCCCCCCGTACTCCGGGACGTCCCCGGCTCCTCCCGCCACCCCGCTCCTCCGCCCACCCCCCGGCCCCGACGGGGATCGGGGCAGAACGGTCCTCCCCAGGCAGGGGGGCCGCGCGTCTTCGGGACCTGCGGGGAGGGACCGGGCCCACGGCCCCGCCTCCTGGTCCCGGCCCCGCCCCCGACCCCCTCCTCACCGTGCCCCGGCGTGGCGCGGGGGAGGGCCGGCTCCCGCGCACTCTCCGGCTCCGGCCCTCCGTCGCCACGCCGGGAAGGCTGTCCCTGCGCGCCCGTGTCCGTGTCCGCGGGTCCGATCGCTGGGGCGTGGGACGCTGGCGCGGTGCGTCCCTGTTGGCGGTGGCGGACGGGGGCGTGTGCGCCCGCGCGCCAGACCCGGCGGTGGGTCTCCCCCTGCCCTCAGCCCCGCCCCCCGCCCGCCTCCCCGCGCCCCGATCTGGACACGGGGATCTCGGGAAGCGCCAGGGCGCCAGGGCGTCGGGCGGGAGGGACTCGACTGGGCAGGGAGGGACGCCTGGCCGCTGGGCCTCTTGGGGCGTCCCACGGCACCCGCCTCAGTCTAAGGCCGCGCCGCCCCGAAGGCGCCCGATCCCGTCTGCTCTGGGAAGCTAAGCAGGGTCGGGCCCGGCCGGGTCCTGGATGGGAGACCCGGGAGACCCGGGGGCCGCCGTACGCTTTTTTGTTTTTTTTGTCCTTTGCCTCTTTTGCTGCCCCGCCCCCTGGCCTGGAAGCTGTGTGCCTGTGTGTGTCACCGGCGTGGCGCGGGGGAGAGCCCGCACCCGCGCACTCTCCAGCTCTGGCCCTCCGTCCCCACGCCGGGAAGTCTGTCCCTGCGCGCCCGTGTCCCTGTCCGTGGGTCTGCTCGTGGGGGCGTGGGACGCTGGCGCGGTGCGTCCGTGTTGGCGGTGACGGAGGGGGGCGTGTGCGCCCGCGCGCCAGACCCGTCGGTCTCCCCCTGCCCTCAGCCCCGCCCCCCGCCCGCCTCCCCGCGCCCCGAGCTGGACACGGGGGTCTCGGGAAGCGCCAGGGCGCCAGGGCGGCGGGCGGGAGGGACTCGACTGGGCAGGGAAGGACGCCTGGCCGCTGGGCCTCTTGGGGCGTCCCACGGCACCCGCCTCAGTCTAAGGCCGCGCCGCCCCTGAGGCGCCCGATCCCGTCTGCTCTGGGAAGCTAAGCAGGGTCGGGCCCGGCCAGGCCCTGGATGGGAGACCGGGGGCCGCCGTACGCTTTTGTTTTCTTTTTCCTTTGCCTCTTTTGCTGTCCCGACCCCCCCTGGCCCGGAATGTGTGTGTGTGTGTGGGGGTCTCCCCCTCCTCCGCCCGCCTAGGCTGGGAAGGGGGGGCCCCTCCGCCCTCCGAAACGTCCCCGGCTCCCGCCACCCCGCTCCTCCCCCGGCCCGGCCCCGGCCCCCGGCGCCTCTTCCCCTGCAGCACCGCCAGGCGGCGGCAGCGGGAGCGGGAGCGGCGGGGCCATCCCAGCCCTTCTGCCGGCAGCCGGGGGGGCCCCAGACCCGGGCCCACAGCGGACCGGGTGGCGGGATCCCTAAGCGCTGCTGGCTCTCCCCGGCCCCCCGTACTCCGGGACGTCCCCTTCGGCGGGCGGGGGGCCAGCCCGCGGAAGAAAACCGTCCCCTGGGCCCCCGACCCCCAGCCCACCGTGGACTTCCTCTCCGCCCCCGCACACCGGGGCCTCCGGCCCGGGACTCACGCTGGGCGGGGCTCCTCTCCCGGGGAGGCGGGGGGGCTCCCGAGGGACACACAGGCGCACCGCACCGCGCCGCACACGGCAGGTCGCCGGCCACGGCCACCCGGGCAGACAGAGAGGACGTGCCACGGGAAACCAGGGAACAGCGGGGAGCGCGCGCTCCCGGACCCCAACGACCCGCCGGCCGCCCGACCAAGCGACGGGCCGGCCGGCACCGGGACCCCGCGGGTGCCGCTGCCACCCGCGTGCCCCGACGGGGATCGGGGATCGGGGCAGAACGGTCCTCCCCAGGCAGGGGGGCCGCGCGTCTTCCGGACCTCCCGGCCCCGCCTCCTGGTCCCGGCCCCGCCCCCGAGCCCCTGCCCACCGTGCCCTGGCCTGGCGCGGGGGAGGGCCGGCTCCCGCGCACTCTCCGGCTCCGTCCCGCCCTCCCCACGCCTGGAAGGCTGTCCCTGCGCGCCCGTGTCCGTGTCCGTGGGTCCGATCGCTGGGGCGTGGGACGCTGGTGCGGTGCGTCCCTGTTTTCGGTGGGGGAGGGGGCCGTGTGCGCCCGACCGACCGCCAGACCCGTCAGTCTCTCCTTGCCCTGGTCCCCGCCCACCTTCGCCCCCCAGCCCCCCCCGCCCCGATCTGGACAGGGGGTCTGGCGAAGCGCCAGGGCGGCGGGCGGGAGGCACTGGACTGGGCAGGGAGGGACGCCTGGCCGCTGGGCCTCTTGGGGCCTCCGGGAGCTCCCGCCTCAGTCTAAGGCCGCGCCGCCCCGGAGGCGCCCGATCCCGTCTGGTCTGGGAAGCTAAGCAGGGTCGGTCCCGGCCGGGCCCTGGATGGGAGACCCGGGGGCCGCCGTACGCTTTTTTGTTTTTTTTTCCTTTGCCTCTTTGGCTCTCCCGACCCCCAGGCCCAGAAGGCGTGTGTGTGTGTGGGGGGGCGGGCTCCTCCTCCGCCGCCCGCCTCGGCTGGGAAGGGGGGGCCCTCCGCCCTCCGGGCCCGCCCCGGGCCTGCCCCCACCGCCCCGGCTGGCCCGGACCCTGCCCCGTGGACCCTGGAGAGAGGTCAGGTTTTTACATGTCAAGGCTCAGTCCCCGAGGCTGTCGCCCCTCAGACAGCTGTGGCAGGGCCGGGCCTCCGCAACTTCTGACGGACCGGCTCTAAATTCAGCACACGCTCAGGCCCAATACACGATAACGAATGCAACTTTTCCAAAGGATTCATATTCGAGGTCGCAGAAGATCTACGTCGCACCTAGGGGAAACGGGTGCCGACTTACACGGAAAACTTGGCAGAAGCATCAAGGACGGCCCAAATCCATGGAGAGTTAGACAGTGTTCCCAGACAGATGGACGCAGAATCCCCAAGATAATCATTTCCCCCGAATGAAGACATGATCCAATTTAAAGGGGGTTATGACAACTAGAAATTTACAGTCTGTTTCTTTCTCTTTTACTTTTAACTTGGGAAGTGGATATGTTAGAGCATAAGCGTTGTGATGATTCTATTAAATAGAATGAACTGTACCGAGCCTCCACCGCCGACCTTATACACGTGGGAGTTTATTCCCGGGTTGGACACCGCTGTGTGTCTGTTCCTGAAGGCCTGGAACCCAGAAAACCCTTCTCCCAAACAAATCCCCTGTGGACGGTCACCCTTTTCCTCGCTTTTCCTTTGAAAGTTTTGGCTCCCTAGGACGTGACTCTCTCACGGAGACGTTCTGTTCCTTTCACGGGCTCTATCATATACGTGGAACCCTTCTGGCTTCATTCTGGGGAACTTGTGTTCCAGGGGAGACCTTGGGTCCGGAGAAGCATCCTCTCTCACACGCGAAGCTGCGGTTCGTCGGCGCTGCTGTGGACCGGCACCGCAGGGAGACGTGGAAATCTCTCTGAACCGTCTTTCACCGGGTCCACGGAAACGGGGCTCCCGTGAGTACCGCCCCGGGTGTTTCCCGGTCACGCGTGCCCTCTCTTCTCTATGGTACGTGCCACGCAGAGAATAGGCTTGTTCCTACATCATGCCCCTGGTTTTTTTTTTTTTGTTCTTTTTTTTTTTTTTTTATCCCTTTATGCTAAATTGTTTTCCAAATGGTTGTATAAATCCAGCTGCCCCGTGGGCAGCGTGCGTGGAAGGGTTCCCCTCCCAGCCGACAGAGCGATCGGGGTTTTAAGTTTCCTCCCTACCGGGTGGGGTGCCCTAGGCTTTCGCCCCTTCTTTGGTCCCGCCCGCCGGCCTGCGGGGGTCGGGGGGCGGGGGGTGGCGAAGGGGGAGCCCCCTCCCTCCGCCCTCCCGGCCGGCCCCGGCTCCCGCCACCCCGCCCCGCCCCCGGCCTCGGCCCCCGCCCCCGCCGCCTCCTCCCCTCCCCCCGCCGCGGCACCACCGCCAGGCGGCGGCAGCGGCAGCCGCAGCGGGAGCGGCGGGGCCGTCCCGGCCCTTCTGCAGGCTGCCGGGGGTGGGCCCCAGACCCGGGCCCACAGGGAGCCGGGTGGCGGGATCCCTAAGCGCCGCTGGCTCTCCGCAGCCCCCCCCCCCCCCCCGTACTCCGGGACGTCCCCGGCTCCTCCCGCCACCCCGCTCCTCCGCCCACCCCCCGGCCCCGACGGGGATCGGGGCAGAACGGTCCTCCCCAGGCAGGGGGGCCGCGCGTCTTCGGGACCTGCGGGGAGGGACCGGGCCCACGGCCCCGCCTCCTGGTCCCGGCCCCGCCCCCGACCCCCTCCTCACCGTGCCCCGGCGTGGCGCGGGGGAGGGCCGGCTCCCGCGCACTCTCCGGCTCCGGCCCTCCGTCGCCACGCCGGGAAGGCTGTCCCTGCGCGCCCGTGTCCGTGTCCGCGGGTCCGATCGCTGGGGCGTGGGACGCTGGCGCGGTGCGTCCCTGTTGGCGGTGGCGGACGGGGGCGTGTGCGCCCGCGCGCCAGACCCGGCGGTGGGTCTCCCCCTGCCCTCAGCCCCGCCCCCCGCCCGCCTCCCCGCGCCCCGATCTGGACACGGGGATCTCGGGAAGCGCCAGGGCGCCAGGGCGTCGGGCGGGAGGGACTCGACTGGGCAGGGAGGGACGCCTGGCCGCTGGGCCTCTTGGGGCGTCCCACGGCACCCGCCTCAGTCTAAGGCCGCGCCGCCCCGAAGGCGCCCGATCCCGTCTGCTCTGGGAAGCTAAGCAGGGTCGGGCCCGGCCGGGTCCTGGATGGGAGACCCGGGAGACCCGGGGGCCGCCGTACGCTTTTTTGTTTTTTTTGTCCTTTGCCTCTTTTGCTGCCCCGCCCCCTGGCCTGGAAGCTGTGTGCCTGTGTGTGTCACCGGCGTGGCGCGGGGGAGAGCCCGCACCCGCGCACTCTCCAGCTCTGGCCCTCCGTCCCCACGCCGGGAAGTCTGTCCCTGCGCGCCCGTGTCCCTGTCCGTGGGTCTGCTCGTGGGGGCGTGGGACGCTGGCGCGGTGCGTCCGTGTTGGCGGTGACGGAGGGGGGCGTGTGCGCCCGCGCGCCAGACCCGTCGGTCTCCCCCTGCCCTCAGCCCCGCCCCCCGCCCGCCTCCCCGCGCCCCGAGCTGGACACGGGGGTCTCGGGAAGCGCCAGGGCGCCAGGGCGGCGGGCGGGAGGGACTCGACTGGGCAGGGAAGGACGCCTGGCCGCTGGGCCTCTTGGGGCGTCCCACGGCACCCGCCTCAGTCTAAGGCCGCGCCGCCCCTGAGGCGCCCGATCCCGTCTGCTCTGGGAAGCTAAGCAGGGTCGGGCCCGGCCAGGCCCTGGATGGGAGACCGGGGGCCGCCGTACGCTTTTGTTTTCTTTTTCCTTTGCCTCTTTTGCTGTCCCGACCCCCCCTGGCCCGGAATGTGTGTGTGTGTGGGGGGGTCTCCCCCTCCTCCGCCCGCCTAGGCTGGGAAGGGGGGGCCCCTCCGCCCTCCGAAACGTCCCCGGCTCCCGCCACCCCGCTCCTCCCCCGGCCCGGCCCCGGCCCCCGGCGCCTCTTCCCCTGCAGCACCGCCAGGCGGCGGCAGCGGGAGCGGGAGCGGCGGGGCCATCCCAGCCCTTCTGCCGGCAGCCGGGGGGGCCCCAGACCCGGGCCCACAGCGGACCGGGTGGCGGGATCCCTAAGCGCTGCTGGCTCTCCCCGGCCCCCCGTACTCCGGGACGTCCCCTTCGGCGGGCGGGGGGCCAGCCCGCGGAAGAAAACCGTCCCCTGGGCCCCCGACCCCCAGCCCACCGTGGACTTCCTCTCCGCCCCCGCACACCGGGGCCTCCGGCCCGGGACTCACGCTGGGCGGGGCTCCTCTCCCGGGGAGGCGGGGGGGCTCCCGAGGGACACACAGGCGCACCGCACCGCGCCGCACACGGCAGGTCGCCGGCCACGGCCACCCGGGCAGACAGAGAGGACGTGCCACGGGAAACCAGGGAACAGCGGGGAGCGCGCGCTCCCGGACCCCAACGACCCGCCGGCCGCCCGACCAAGCGACGGGCCGGCCGGCACCGGGACCCCGCGGGTGCCGCTGCCACCCGCGTGCCCCGACGGGGATCGGGGATCGGGGCAGAACGGTCCTCCCCAGGCAGGGGGGCCGCGCGTCTTCCGGACCTCCCGGCCCCGCCTCCTGGTCCCGGCCCCGCCCCCGAGCCCCTGCCCACCGTGCCCTGGCCTGGCGCGGGGGAGGGCCGGCTCCCGCGCACTCTCCGGCTCCGTCCCGCCCTCCCCACGCCTGGAAGGCTGTCCCTGCGCGCCCGTGTCCGTGTCCGTGGGTCCGATCGCTGGGGCGTGGGACGCTGGTGCGGTGCGTCCCTGTTTTCGGTGGGGGAGGGGGCCGTGTGCGCCCGACCGACCGCCAGACCCGTCAGTCTCTCCTTGCCCTGGTCCCCGCCCACCTTCGCCCCCCAGCCCCCCCCGCCCCGATCTGGACAGGGGGTCTGGCGAAGCGCCAGGGCGGCGGGCGGGAGGCACTGGACTGGGCAGGGAGGGACGCCTGGCCGCTGGGCCTCTTGGGGCCTCCGGGAGCTCCCGCCTCAGTCTAAGGCCGCGCCGCCCCGGAGGCGCCCGATCCCGTCTGGTCTGGGAAGCTAAGCAGGGTCGGTCCCGGCCGGGCCCTGGATGGGAGACCCGGGGGCCGCCGTACGCTTTTTGCCCGGACCCTGCCCCGTGGACCCTGGAGAGAGGTCAGGTTTTTACATGTCAAGGCTCAGTCCCCGAGGCTGTCGCCCCTCAGACAGCTGTGGCAGGGCCGGGCCTCCGCAACTTCTGACGGACCGGCTCTAAATTCAGCACACACTCAGGCCCAATACACGATAACGAATGCAACTTTTCCAAAGGATTCATATTCGAGGTCGCAGAAGATCTACGTCGCACCTAGGGGAAACGGGTGCCGACTTACACGGAAAACTTGGCAGAAGCATCAAGGACGGCCCAAATCCATGGAGAGTTAGACAGTGTTCCCAGACAGATGGACGCAGAATCCCCAAGATAATCATTTCCCCCGAATGAAGACATGATCCAATTTAAAGGGGGTTATGACAACTAGAAATTTACAGTCTGTTTCTTTCTCTTTTACTTTTAACTTGGGAAGTGGATATGTTAGAGCATAAGCGTTGTGATGATTCTATTAAATAGAATGAACTGTACCGAGCCTCCACCGCCGACCTTATACACGTGGGAGTTTATTCCCGGGTTGGACACCGCTGTGTGTCTGTTCCTGAAGGCCTGGAACCCAGAAAACCCTTCTCCCAAACAAATCCCCTGTGGACGGTCACCCTTTTCCTCGCTTTTCCTTTGAAAGTTTTGGCTCCCTAGGACGTGACTCTCTCACGGAGACGTTCTGTTCCTTTCACGGGCTCTATCATATACGTGGAACCCTTCTGGCTTCATTCTGGGGAACTTGTGTTCCAGGGGAGACCTTGGGTCCGGAGAAGCATCCTCTCTCACACGCGAAGCTGCGGTTCGTCGGCGCTGCTGTGGACCGGCACCGCAGGGAGACGTGGAAATCTCTCTGAACCGTCTTTCACCGGGTCCACGGAAACGGGGCTCCCGTGAGTACCGCCCCGGGTGTTTCCCGGTCACGCGTGCCCTCTCTTCTCTATGGTACGTGCCACGCAGAGAATAGGCTTGTTCCTACATCATGCCCCTGGTTTTTTTTTTTTTGTTCTTTTTTTTTTTTTTTTATCCCTTTATGCTAAATTGTTTTCCAAATGGTTGTATAAATCCAGCTGCCCCGTGGGCAGCGTGCGTGGAAGGGTTCCCCTCCCAGCCGACAGAGCGATCGGGGTTTTAAGTTTCCTCCCTACCGGGTGGGGTGCCCTAGGCTTTCGCCCCTTCTTTGGTCCCGCCCGCCGGCCTGCGGGGGTCGGGGGGCGGGGGGTGGCGAAGGGGGAGCCCCCTCCCTCCGCCCTCCCGGCCGGCCCCGGCTCCCGCCACCCCGCCCCGCCCCCGGCCTCGGCCCCCGCCCCCGCCGCCTCCTCCCCTCCCCCCGCCGCGGCACCACCGCCAGGCGGCGGCAGCGGCAGCCGCAGCGGGAGCGGCGGGGCCGTCCCGGCCCTTCTGCAGGCTGCCGGGGGTGGGCCCCAGACCCGGGCCCACAGGGAGCCGGGTGGCGGGATCCCTAAGCGCCGCTGGCTCTCCGCAGCCCCCCCCCCCCCCCCCGTACTCCGGGACGTCCCCGGCTCCTCCCGCCACCCCGCTCCTCCGCCCACCCCCCGGCCCCGACGGGGATCGGGGCAGAACGGTCCTCCCCAGGCAGGGGGGCCGCGCGTCTTCGGGACCTGCGGGGAGGGACCGGGCCCACGGCCCCGCCTCCTGGTCCCGGCCCCGCCCCCGACCCCCTCCTCACCGTGCCCCGGCGTGGCGCGGGGGAGGGCCGGCTCCCGCGCACTCTCCGGCTCCGGCCCTCCGTCGCCACGCCGGGAAGGCTGTCCCTGCGCGCCCGTGTCCGTGTCCGCGGGTCCGATCGCTGGGGCGTGGGACGCTGGCGCGGTGCGTCCCTGTTGGCGGTGGCGGACGGGGGCGTGTGCGCCCGCGCGCCAGACCCGGCGGTGGGTCTCCCCCTGCCCTCAGCCCCGCCCCCCGCCCGCCTCCCCGCGCCCCGATCTGGACACGGGGATCTCGGGAAGCGCCAGGGCGCCAGGGCGTCGGGCGGGAGGGACTCGACTGGGCAGGGAGGGACGCCTGGCCGCTGGGCCTCTTGGGGCGTCCCACGGCACCCGCCTCAGTCTAAGGCCGCGCCGCCCCGAAGGCGCCCGATCCCGTCTGCTCTGGGAAGCTAAGCAGGGTCGGGCCCGGCCGGGTCCTGGATGGGAGACCCGGGAGACCCGGGGGCCGCCGTACGCTTTTTTGTTTTTTTTGTCCTTTGCCTCTTTTGCTGCCCCGCCCCCTGGCCTGGAAGCTGTGTGCCTGTGTGTGTCACCGGCGTGGCGCGGGGGAGAGCCCGCACCCGCGCACTCTCCAGCTCTGGCCCTCCGTCCCCACGCCGGGAAGTCTGTCCCTGCGCGCCCGTGTCCCTGTCCGTGGGTCTGCTCGTGGGGGCGTGGGACGCTGGCGCGGTGCGTCCGTGTTGGCGGTGACGGAGGGGGGCGTGTGCGCCCGCGCGCCAGACCCGTCGGTCTCCCCCTGCCCTCAGCCCCGCCCCCCGCCCGCCTCCCCGCGCCCCGAGCTGGACACGGGGGTCTCGGGAAGCGCCAGGGCGCCAGGGCGGCGGGCGGGAGGGACTCGACTGGGCAGGGAAGGACGCCTGGCCGCTGGGCCTCTTGGGGCGTCCCACGGCACCCGCCTCAGTCTAAGGCCGCGCCGCCCCTGAGGCGCCCGATCCCGTCTGCTCTGGGAAGCTAAGCAGGGTCGGGCCCGGCCAGGCCCTGGATGGGAGACCGGGGGCCGCCGTACGCTTTTGTTTTCTTTTTCCTTTGCCTCTTTTGCTGTCCCGACCCCCCCTGGCCCGGAATGTGTGTGTGTGTGGGGGGGTCTCCCCCTCCTCCGCCCGCCTAGGCTGGGAAGGGGGGGCCCCTCCGCCCTCCGAAACGTCCCCGGCTCCCGCCACCCCGCTCCTCCCCCGGCCCGGCCCCGGCCCCCGGCGCCTCTTCCCCTGCAGCACCGCCAGGCGGCGGCAGCGGGAGCGGGAGCGGCGGGGCCATCCCAGCCCTTCTGCCGGCAGCCGGGGGGGCCCCAGACCCGGGCCCACAGCGGACCGGGTGGCGGGATCCCTAAGCGCTGCTGGCTCTCCCCGGCCCCCCGTACTCCGGGACGTCCCCTTCGGCGGGCGGGGGGCCAGCCCGCGGAAGAAAACCGTCCCCTGGGCCCCCGACCCCCAGCCCACCGTGGACTTCCTCTCCGCCCCCGCACACCGGGGCCTCCGGCCCGGGACTCACGCTGGGCGGGGCTCCTCTCCCGGGGAGGCGGGGGGGCTCCCGAGGGACACACAGGCGCACCGCACCGCGCCGCACACGGCAGGTCGCCGGCCACGGCCACCCGGGCAGACAGAGAGGACGTGCCACGGGAAACCAGGGAACAGCGGGGAGCGCGCGCTCCCGGACCCCAACGACCCGCCGGCCGCCCGACCAAGCGACGGGCCGGCCGGCACCGGGACCCCGCGGGTGCCGCTGCCACCCGCGTGCCCCGACGGGGATCGGGGATCGGGGCAGAACGGTCCTCCCCAGGCAGGGGGGCCGCGCGTCTTCCGGACCTCCCGGCCCCGCCTCCTGGTCCCGGCCCCGCCCCCGAGCCCCTGCCCACCGTGCCCTGGCCTGGCGCGGGGGAGGGCCGGCTCCCGCGCACTCTCCGGCTCCGTCCCGCCCTCCCCACGCCTGGAAGGCTGTCCCTGCGCGCCCGTGTCCGTGTCCGTGGGTCCGATCGCTGGGGCGTGGGACGCTGGTGCGGTGCGTCCCTGTTTTCGGTGGGGGAGGGGGCCGTGTGCGCCCGACCGACCGCCAGACCCGTCAGTCTCTCCTTGCCCTGGTCCCCGCCCACCTTCGCCCCCCAGCCCCCCCCGCCCCGATCTGGACAGGGGGTCTGGCGAAGCGCCAGGGCGGCGGGCGGGAGGCACTGGACTGGGCAGGGAGGGACGCCTGGCCGCTGGGCCTCTTGGGGCCTCCGGGAGCTCCCGCCTCAGTCTAAGGCCGCGCCGCCCCGGAGGCGCCCGATCCCGTCTGGTCTGGGAAGCTAAGCAGGGTCGGTCCCGGCCGGGCCCTGGATGGGAGACCCGGGGGCCGCCGTACGCTTTTTGCCCGGACCCTGGAGAGAGGTCAGGTTTTTACATGTCAAGGCTCAGTCCCCGAGGCTGTCGCCCCTCAGACAGCTGTGGCAGGGCCGGGCCTCCGCAACTTCTGACGGACCGGCTCTAAATTCAGCACACACTCAGGCCCAATACACGATAACGAATGCAACTTTTCCAAAGGATTCATATTCGAGGTCGCAGAAGATCTACGTCGCACCTAGGGGAAACGGGTGCCGACTTACACGGAAAACTTGGCAGAAGCATCAAGGACGGCCCAAATCCATGGAGAGTTAGACAGTGTTCCCAGACAGATGGACGCAGAATCCCCAAGATAATCATTTCCCCCGAATGAAGACATGATCCAATTTAAAGGGGGTTATGACAACTAGAAATTTACAGTCTGTTTCTTTCTCTTTTACTTTTAACTTGGGAAGTGGATATGTTAGAGCATAAGCGTTGTGATGATTCTATTAAATAGAATGAACTGTACCGAGCCTCCACCGCCGACCTTATACACGTGGGAGTTTATTCCCGGGTTGGACACCGCTGTGTGTCTGTTCCTGAAGGCCTGGAACCCAGAAAACCCTTCTCCCAAACAAATCCCCTGTGGACGGTCACCCTTTTCCTCGCTTTTCCTTTGAAAGTTTTGGCTCCCTAGGACGTGACTCTCTCACGGAGACGTTCTGTTCCTTTCACGGGCTCTATCATATACGTGGAACCCTTCTGGCTTCATTCTGGGGAACTTGTGTTCCAGGGGAGACCTTGGGTCCGGAGAAGCATCCTCTCTCACACGCGAAGCTGCGGTTCGTCGGCGCTGCTGTGGACCGGCACCGCAGGGAGACGTGGAAATCTCTCTGAACCGTCTTTCACCGGGTCCACGGAAACGGGGCTCCCGTGAGTACCGCCCCGGGTGTTTCCCGGTCACGCGTGCCCTCTCTTCTCTATGGTACGTGCCACGCAGAGAATAGGCTTGTTCCTACATCATGCCCCTGGTTTTTTTTTTTTTGTTCTTTTTTTTTTTTTTTTATCCCTTTATGCTAAATTGTTTTCCAAATGGTTGTATAAATCCAGCTGCCCCGTGGGCAGCGTGCGTGGAAGGGTTCCCCTCCCAGCCGACAGAGCGATCGGGGTTTTAAGTTTCCTCCCTACCGGGTGGGGTGCCCTAGGCTTTCGCCCCTTCTTTGGTCCCGCCCGCCGGCCTGCGGGGGTCGGGGGGCGGGGGGTGGCGAAGGGGGAGCCCCCTCCCTCCGCCCTCCCGGCCGGCCCCGGCTCCCGCCACCCCGCCCCGCCCCCGGCCTCGGCCCCCGCCCCCGCCGCCTCCTCCCCTCCCCCCGCCGCGGCACCACCGCCAGGCGGCGGCAGCGGCAGCCGCAGCGGGAGCGGCGGGGCCGTCCCGGCCCTTCTGCAGGCTGCCGGGGGTGGGCCCCAGACCCGGGCCCACAGGGAGCCGGGTGGCGGGATCCCTAAGCGCCGCTGGCTCTCCGCAGCCCCCCCCCCCCCCCCCCGTACTCCGGGACGTCCCCGGCTCCTCCCGCCACCCCGCTCCTCCGCCCACCCCCCGGCCCCGACGGGGATCGGGGCAGAACGGTCCTCCCCAGGCAGGGGGGCCGCGCGTCTTCGGGACCTGCGGGGAGGGACCGGGCCCACGGCCCCGCCTCCTGGTCCCGGCCCCGCCCCCGACCCCCTCCTCACCGTGCCCCGGCGTGGCGCGGGGGAGGGCCGGCTCCCGCGCACTCTCCGGCTCCGGCCCTCCGTCGCCACGCCGGGAAGGCTGTCCCTGCGCGCCCGTGTCCGTGTCCGCGGGTCCGATCGCTGGGGCGTGGGACGCTGGCGCGGTGCGTCCCTGTTGGCGGTGGCGGACGGGGGCGTGTGCGCCCGCGCGCCAGACCCGGCGGTGGGTCTCCCCCTGCCCTCAGCCCCGCCCCCCGCCCGCCTCCCCGCGCCCCGATCTGGACACGGGGATCTCGGGAAGCGCCAGGGCGCCAGGGCGTCGGGCGGGAGGGACTCGACTGGGCAGGGAGGGACGCCTGGCCGCTGGGCCTCTTGGGGCGTCCCACGGCACCCGCCTCAGTCTAAGGCCGCGCCGCCCCGAAGGCGCCCGATCCCGTCTGCTCTGGGAAGCTAAGCAGGGTCGGGCCCGGCCGGGTCCTGGATGGGAGACCCGGGAGACCCGGGGGCCGCCGTACGCTTTTTTGTTTTTTTTGTCCTTTGCCTCTTTTGCTGCCCCGCCCCCTGGCCTGGAAGCTGTGTGCCTGTGTGTGTCACCGGCGTGGCGCGGGGGAGAGCCCGCACCCGCGCACTCTCCAGCTCTGGCCCTCCGTCCCCACGCCGGGAAGTCTGTCCCTGCGCGCCCGTGTCCCTGTCCGTGGGTCTGCTCGTGGGGGCGTGGGACGCTGGCGCGGTGCGTCCGTGTTGGCGGTGACGGAGGGGGGCGTGTGCGCCCGCGCGCCAGACCCGTCGGTCTCCCCCTGCCCTCAGCCCCGCCCCCCGCCCGCCTCCCCGCGCCCCGAGCTGGACACGGGGGTCTCGGGAAGCGCCAGGGCGCCAGGGCGGCGGGCGGGAGGGACTCGACTGGGCAGGGAAGGACGCCTGGCCGCTGGGCCTCTTGGGGCGTCCCACGGCACCCGCCTCAGTCTAAGGCCGCGCCGCCCCTGAGGCGCCCGATCCCGTCTGCTCTGGGAAGCTAAGCAGGGTCGGGCCCGGCCAGGCCCTGGATGGGAGACCGGGGGCCGCCGTACGCTTTTGTTTTCTTTTTCCTTTGCCTCTTTTGCTGTCCCGACCCCCCCTGGCCCGGAATGTGTGTGTGTGTGGGGGGGTCTCCCCCTCCTCCGCCCGCCTAGGCTGGGAAGGGGGGGCCCCTCCGCCCTCCGAAACGTCCCCGGCTCCCGCCACCCCGCTCCTCCCCCGGCCCGGCCCCGGCCCCCGGCGCCTCTTCCCCTGCAGCACCGCCAGGCGGCGGCAGCGGGAGCGGGAGCGGCGGGGCCATCCCAGCCCTTCTGCCGGCAGCCGGGGGGGCCCCAGACCCGGGCCCACAGCGGACCGGGTGGCGGGATCCCTAAGCGCTGCTGGCTCTCCCCGGCCCCCCGTACTCCGGGACGTCCCCTTCGGCGGGCGGGGGGCCAGCCCGCGGAAGAAAACCGTCCCCTGGGCCCCCGACCCCCAGCCCACCGTGGACTTCCTCTCCGCCCCCGCACACCGGGGCCTCCGGCCCGGGACTCACGCTGGGCGGGGCTCCTCTCCCGGGGAGGCGGGGGGGCTCCCGAGGGACACACAGGCGCACCGCACCGCGCCGCACACGGCAGGTCGCCGGCCACGGCCACCCGGGCAGACAGAGAGGACGTGCCACGGGAAACCAGGGAACAGCGGGGAGCGCGCGCTCCCGGACCCCAACGACCCGCCGGCCGCCCGACCAAGCGACGGGCCGGCCGGCACCGGGACCCCGCGGGTGCCGCTGCCACCCGCGTGCCCCGACGGGGATCGGGGATCGGGGCAGAACGGTCCTCCCCAGGCAGGGGGGCCGCGCGTCTTCCGGACCTCCCGGCCCCGCCTCCTGGTCCCGGCCCCGCCCCCGAGCCCCTGCCCACCGTGCCCTGGCCTGGCGCGGGGGAGGGCCGGCTCCCGCGCACTCTCCGGCTCCGTCCCGCCCTCCCCACGCCTGGAAGGCTGTCCCTGCGCGCCCGTGTCCGTGTCCGTGGGTCCGATCGCTGGGGCGTGGGACGCTGGTGCGGTGCGTCCCTGTTTTCGGTGGGGGAGGGGGCCGTGTGCGCCCGACCGACCGCCAGACCCGTCAGTCTCTCCTTGCCCTGGTCCCCGCCCACCTTCGCCCCCCAGCCCCCCCCGCCCCGATCTGGACAGGGGGTCTGGCGAAGCGCCAGGGCGGCGGGCGGGAGGCACTGGACTGGGCAGGGAGGGACGCCTGGCCGCTGGGCCTCTTGGGGCCTCCGGGAGCTCCCGCCTCAGTCTAAGGCCGCGCCGCCCCGGAGGCGCCCGATCCCGTCTGGTCTGGGAAGCTAAGCAGGGTCGGTCCCGGCCGGGCCCTGGATGGGAGACCCGGGGGCCGCCGTACGCTTTTTTGTTTTTTTTTCCTTTGCCTCTTTGGCTCTCCCGACCCCCAGGCCCAGAAGGCGTGTGTGTGTGTGGGGGGGCGGGCTCCTCCTCCGCCGCCCGCCTCGGCTGGGAAGGGGGGGCCCTCCGCCCTCCGGGCCCGCCCCGGGCCTGCCCCCACCGCCCCGGCTGGCCCGGACCCTGCCCCGTGGACCCTGGAGAGAGGTCAGGTTTTTACATGTCAAGGCTCAGTCCCCGAGGCTGTCGCCCCTCAGACAGCTGTGGCAGGGCCGGGCCTCCGCAACTTCTGACGGACCGGCTCTAAATTCAGCACACGCTCAGGCCCAATACACGATAACGAATGCAACTTTTCCAAAGGATTCATATTCGAGGTCGCAGAAGATCTACGTCGCACCTAGGGGAAACGGGTGCCGACTTACACGGAAAACTTGGCAGAAGCATCAAGGACGGCCCAAATCCATGGAGAGTTAGACAGTGTTCCCAGACAGATGGACGCAGAATCCCCAAGATAATCATTTCCCCCGAATGAAGACATGATCCAATTTAAAGGGGGTTATGACAACTAGAAATTTACAGTCTGTTTCTTTCTCTTTTACTTTTAACTTGGGAAGTGGATATGTTAGAGCATAAGCGTTGTGATGATTCTATTAAATAGAATGAACTGTACCGAGCCTCCACCGCCGACCTTATACACGTGGGAGTTTATTCCCGGGTTGGACACCGCTGTGTGTCTGTTCCTGAAGGCCTGGAACCCAGAAAACCCTTCTCCCAAACAAATCCCCTGTGGACGGTCACCCTTTTCCTCGCTTTTCCTTTGAAAGTTTTGGCTCCCTAGGACGTGACTCTCTCACGGAGACGTTCTGTTCCTTTCACGGGCTCTATCATATACGTGGAACCCTTCTGGCTTCATTCTGGGGAACTTGTGTTCCAGGGGAGACCTTGGGTCCGGAGAAGCATCCTCTCTCACACGCGAAGCTGCGGTTCGTCGGCGCTGCTGTGGACCGGCACCGCAGGGAGACGTGGAAATCTCTCTGAACCGTCTTTCACCGGGTCCACGGAAACGGGGCTCCCGTGAGTACCGCCCCGGGTGTTTCCCGGTCACGCGTGCCCTCTCTTCTCTATGGTACGTGCCACGCAGAGAATAGGCTTGTTCCTACATCATGCCCCTGGTTTTTTTTTTTTTGTTCTTTTTTTTTTTTTTTTATCCCTTTATGCTAAATTGTTTTCCAAATGGTTGTATAAATCCAGCTGCCCCGTGGGCAGCGTGCGTGGAAGGGTTCCCCTCCCAGCCGACAGAGCGATCGGGGTTTTAAGTTTCCTCCCTACCGGGTGGGGTGCCCTAGGCTTTCGCCCCTTCTTTGGTCCCGCCCGCCGGCCTGCGGGGGTCGGGGGGCGGGGGGTGGCGAAGGGGGAGCCCCCTCCCTCCGCCCTCCCGGCCGGCCCCGGCTCCCGCCACCCCGCCCCGCCCCCGGCCTCGGCCCCCGCCCCCGCCGCCTCCTCCCCTCCCCCCGCCGCGGCACCACCGCCAGGCGGCGGCAGCGGCAGCCGCAGCGGGAGCGGCGGGGCCGTCCCGGCCCTTCTGCAGGCTGCCGGGGGTGGGCCCCAGACCCGGGCCCACAGGGAGCCGGGTGGCGGGATCCCTAAGCGCCGCTGGCTCTCCGCAGCCCCCCCCCCCCCCCCGTACTCCGGGACGTCCCCGGCTCCTCCCGCCACCCCGCTCCTCCGCCCACCCCCCGGCCCCGACGGGGATCGGGGCAGAACGGTCCTCCCCAGGCAGGGGGGCCGCGCGTCTTCGGGACCTGCGGGGAGGGACCGGGCCCACGGCCCCGCCTCCTGGTCCCGGCCCCGCCCCCGACCCCCTCCTCACCGTGCCCCGGCGTGGCGCGGGGGAGGGCCGGCTCCCGCGCACTCTCCGGCTCCGGCCCTCCGTCGCCACGCCGGGAAGGCTGTCCCTGCGCGCCCGTGTCCGTGTCCGCGGGTCCGATCGCTGGGGCGTGGGACGCTGGCGCGGTGCGTCCCTGTTGGCGGTGGCGGACGGGGGCGTGTGCGCCCGCGCGCCAGACCCGGCGGTGGGTCTCCCCCTGCCCTCAGCCCCGCCCCCCGCCCGCCTCCCCGCGCCCCGATCTGGACACGGGGATCTCGGGAAGCGCCAGGGCGCCAGGGCGTCGGGCGGGAGGGACTCGACTGGGCAGGGAGGGACGCCTGGCCGCTGGGCCTCTTGGGGCGTCCCACGGCACCCGCCTCAGTCTAAGGCCGCGCCGCCCCGAAGGCGCCCGATCCCGTCTGCTCTGGGAAGCTAAGCAGGGTCGGGCCCGGCCGGGTCCTGGATGGGAGACCCGGGAGACCCGGGGGCCGCCGTACGCTTTTTTGTTTTTTTTGTCCTTTGCCTCTTTTGCTGCCCCGCCCCCTGGCCTGGAAGCTGTGTGCCTGTGTGTGTCACCGGCGTGGCGCGGGGGAGAGCCCGCACCCGCGCACTCTCCAGCTCTGGCCCTCCGTCCCCACGCCGGGAAGTCTGTCCCTGCGCGCCCGTGTCCCTGTCCGTGGGTCTGCTCGTGGGGGCGTGGGACGCTGGCGCGGTGCGTCCGTGTTGGCGGTGACGGAGGGGGGCGTGTGCGCCCGCGCGCCAGACCCGTCGGTCTCCCCCTGCCCTCAGCCCCGCCCCCCGCCCGCCTCCCCGCGCCCCGAGCTGGACACGGGGGTCTCGGGAAGCGCCAGGGCGCCAGGGCGGCGGGCGGGAGGGACTCGACTGGGCAGGGAAGGACGCCTGGCCGCTGGGCCTCTTGGGGCGTCCCACGGCACCCGCCTCAGTCTAAGGCCGCGCCGCCCCTGAGGCGCCCGATCCCGTCTGCTCTGGGAAGCTAAGCAGGGTCGGGCCCGGCCAGGCCCTGGATGGGAGACCGGGGGCCGCCGTACGCTTTTGTTTTCTTTTTCCTTTGCCTCTTTTGCTGTCCCGACCCCCCCTGGCCCGGAATGTGTGTGTGTGTGGGGGGGTCTCCCCCTCCTCCGCCCGCCTAGGCTGGGAAGGGGGGGCCCCTCCGCCCTCCGAAACGTCCCCGGCTCCCGCCACCCCGCTCCTCCCCCGGCCCGGCCCCGGCCCCCGGCGCCTCTTCCCCTGCAGCACCGCCAGGCGGCGGCAGCGGGAGCGGGAGCGGCGGGGCCATCCCAGCCCTTCTGCCGGCAGCCGGGGGGGCCCCAGACCCGGGCCCACAGCGGACCGGGTGGCGGGATCCCTAAGCGCTGCTGGCTCTCCCCGGCCCCCCGTACTCCGGGACGTCCCCTTCGGCGGGCGGGGGGCCAGCCCGCGGAAGAAAACCGTCCCCTGGGCCCCCGACCCCCAGCCCACCGTGGACTTCCTCTCCGCCCCCGCACACCGGGGCCTCCGGCCCGGGACTCACGCTGGGCGGGGCTCCTCTCCCGGGGAGGCGGGGGGGCTCCCGAGGGACACACAGGCGCACCGCACCGCGCCGCACACGGCAGGTCGCCGGCCACGGCCACCCGGGCAGACAGAGAGGACGTGCCACGGGAAACCAGGGAACAGCGGGGAGCGCGCGCTCCCGGACCCCAACGACCCGCCGGCCGCCCGACCAAGCGACGGGCCGGCCGGCACCGGGACCCCGCGGGTGCCGCTGCCACCCGCGTGCCCCGACGGGGATCGGGGATCGGGGCAGAACGGTCCTCCCCAGGCAGGGGGGCCGCGCGTCTTCCGGACCTCCCGGCCCCGCCTCCTGGTCCCGGCCCCGCCCCCGAGCCCCTGCCCACCGTGCCCTGGCCTGGCGCGGGGGAGGGCCGGCTCCCGCGCACTCTCCGGCTCCGTCCCGCCCTCCCCACGCCTGGAAGGCTGTCCCTGCGCGCCCGTGTCCGTGTCCGTGGGTCCGATCGCTGGGGCGTGGGACGCTGGTGCGGTGCGTCCCTGTTTTCGGTGGGGGAGGGGGCCGTGTGCGCCCGACCGACCGCCAGACCCGTCAGTCTCTCCTTGCCCTGGTCCCCGCCCACCTTCGCCCCCCAGCCCCCCCCGCCCCGATCTGGACAGGGGGTCTGGCGAAGCGCCAGGGCGGCGGGCGGGAGGCACTGGACTGGGCAGGGAGGGACGCCTGGCCGCTGGGCCTCTTGGGGCCTCCGGGAGCTCCCGCCTCAGTCTAAGGCCGCGCCGCCCCGGAGGCGCCCGATCCCGTCTGGTCTGGGAAGCTAAGCAGGGTCGGTCCCGGCCGGGCCCTGGATGGGAGACCCGGGGGCCGCCGTACGCTTTTTGCCCGGACCCTGCCCCGTGGACCCTGGAGAGAGGTCAGGTTTTTACATGTCAAGGCTCAGTCCCCGAGGCTGTCGCCCCTCAGACAGCTGTGGCAGGGCCGGGCCTCCGCAACTTCTGACGGACCGGCTCTAAATTCAGCACACACTCAGGCCCAATACACGATAACGAATGCAACTTTTCCAAAGGATTCATATTCGAGGTCGCAGAAGATCTACGTCGCACCTAGGGGAAACGGGTGCCGACTTACACGGAAAACTTGGCAGAAGCATCAAGGACGGCCCAAATCCATGGAGAGTTAGACAGTGTTCCCAGACAGATGGACGCAGAATCCCCAAGATAATCATTTCCCCCGAATGAAGACATGATCCAATTTAAAGGGGGTTATGACAACTAGAAATTTACAGTCTGTTTCTTTCTCTTTTACTTTTAACTTGGGAAGTGGATATGTTAGAGCATAAGCGTTGTGATGATTCTATTAAATAGAATGAACTGTACCGAGCCTCCACCGCCGACCTTATACACGTGGGAGTTTATTCCCGGGTTGGACACCGCTGTGTGTCTGTTCCTGAAGGCCTGGAACCCAGAAAACCCTTCTCCCAAACAAATCCCCTGTGGACGGTCACCCTTTTCCTCGCTTTTCCTTTGAAAGTTTTGGCTCCCTAGGACGTGACTCTCTCACGGAGACGTTCTGTTCCTTTCACGGGCTCTATCATATACGTGGAACCCTTCTGGCTTCATTCTGGGGAACTTGTGTTCCAGGGGAGACCTTGGGTCCGGAGAAGCATCCTCTCTCACACGCGAAGCTGCGGTTCGTCGGCGCTGCTGTGGACCGGCACCGCAGGGAGACGTGGAAATCTCTCTGAACCGTCTTTCACCGGGTCCACGGAAACGGGGCTCCCGTGAGTACCGCCCCGGGTGTTTCCCGGTCACGCGTGCCCTCTCTTCTCTATGGTACGTGCCACGCAGAGAATAGGCTTGTTCCTACATCATGCCCCTGGTTTTTTTTTTTTTGTTCTTTTTTTTTTTTTTTTATCCCTTTATGCTAAATTGTTTTCCAAATGGTTGTATAAATCCAGCTGCCCCGTGGGCAGCGTGCGTGGAAGGGTTCCCCTCCCAGCCGACAGAGCGATCGGGGTTTTAAGTTTCCTCCCTACCGGGTGGGGTGCCCTAGGCTTTCGCCCCTTCTTTGGTCCCGCCCGCCGGCCTGCGGGGGTCGGGGGGCGGGGGGTGGCGAAGGGGGAGCCCCCTCCCTCCGCCCTCCCGGCCGGCCCCGGCTCCCGCCACCCCGCCCCGCCCCCGGCCTCGGCCCCCGCCCCCGCCGCCTCCTCCCCTCCCCCCGCCGCGGCACCACCGCCAGGCGGCGGCAGCGGCAGCCGCAGCGGGAGCGGCGGGGCCGTCCCGGCCCTTCTGCAGGCTGCCGGGGGTGGGCCCCAGACCCGGGCCCACAGGGAGCCGGGTGGCGGGATCCCTAAGCGCCGCTGGCTCTCCGCAGCCCCCCCCCCCCCCCCCCGTACTCCGGGACGTCCCCGGCTCCTCCCGCCACCCCGCTCCTCCGCCCACCCCCCGGCCCCGACGGGGATCGGGGCAGAACGGTCCTCCCCAGGCAGGGGGGCCGCGCGTCTTCGGGACCTGCGGGGAGGGACCGGGCCCACGGCCCCGCCTCCTGGTCCCGGCCCCGCCCCCGACCCCCTCCTCACCGTGCCCCGGCGTGGCGCGGGGGAGGGCCGGCTCCCGCGCACTCTCCGGCTCCGGCCCTCCGTCGCCACGCCGGGAAGGCTGTCCCTGCGCGCCCGTGTCCGTGTCCGCGGGTCCGATCGCTGGGGCGTGGGACGCTGGCGCGGTGCGTCCCTGTTGGCGGTGGCGGACGGGGGCGTGTGCGCCCGCGCGCCAGACCCGGCGGTGGGTCTCCCCCTGCCCTCAGCCCCGCCCCCCGCCCGCCTCCCCGCGCCCCGATCTGGACACGGGGATCTCGGGAAGCGCCAGGGCGCCAGGGCGTCGGGCGGGAGGGACTCGACTGGGCAGGGAGGGACGCCTGGCCGCTGGGCCTCTTGGGGCGTCCCACGGCACCCGCCTCAGTCTAAGGCCGCGCCGCCCCGAAGGCGCCCGATCCCGTCTGCTCTGGGAAGCTAAGCAGGGTCGGGCCCGGCCGGGTCCTGGATGGGAGACCCGGGAGACCCGGGGGCCGCCGTACGCTTTTTTGTTTTTTTTGTCCTTTGCCTCTTTTGCTGCCCCGCCCCCTGGCCTGGAAGCTGTGTGCCTGTGTGTGTCACCGGCGTGGCGCGGGGGAGAGCCCGCACCCGCGCACTCTCCAGCTCTGGCCCTCCGTCCCCACGCCGGGAAGTCTGTCCCTGCGCGCCCGTGTCCCTGTCCGTGGGTCTGCTCGTGGGGGCGTGGGACGCTGGCGCGGTGCGTCCGTGTTGGCGGTGACGGAGGGGGGCGTGTGCGCCCGCGCGCCAGACCCGTCGGTCTCCCCCTGCCCTCAGCCCCGCCCCCCGCCCGCCTCCCCGCGCCCCGAGCTGGACACGGGGGTCTCGGGAAGCGCCAGGGCGCCAGGGCGGCGGGCGGGAGGGACTCGACTGGGCAGGGAAGGACGCCTGGCCGCTGGGCCTCTTGGGGCGTCCCACGGCACCCGCCTCAGTCTAAGGCCGCGCCGCCCCTGAGGCGCCCGATCCCGTCTGCTCTGGGAAGCTAAGCAGGGTCGGGCCCGGCCAGGCCCTGGATGGGAGACCGGGGGCCGCCGTACGCTTTTGTTTTCTTTTTCCTTTGCCTCTTTTGCTGTCCCGACCCCCCCTGGCCCGGAATGTGTGTGTGTGTGTGGGGGTCTCCCCCTCCTCCGCCCGCCTAGGCTGGGAAGGGGGGGCCCCTCCGCCCTCCGAAACGTCCCCGGCTCCCGCCACCCCGCTCCTCCCCCGGCCCGGCCCCGGCCCCCGGCGCCTCTTCCCCTGCAGCACCGCCAGGCGGCGGCAGCGGGAGCGGGAGCGGCGGGGCCATCCCAGCCCTTCTGCCGGCAGCCGGGGGGGCCCCAGACCCGGGCCCACAGCGGACCGGGTGGCGGGATCCCTAAGCGCTGCTGGCTCTCCCCGGCCCCCCGTACTCCGGGACGTCCCCTTCGGCGGGCGGGGGGCCAGCCCGCGGAAGAAAACCGTCCCCTGGGCCCCCGACCCCCAGCCCACCGTGGACTTCCTCTCCGCCCCCGCACACCGGGGCCTCCGGCCCGGGACTCACGCTGGGCGGGGCTCCTCTCCCGGGGAGGCGGGGGGGCTCCCGAGGGACACACAGGCGCACCGCACCGCGCCGCACACGGCAGGTCGCCGGCCACGGCCACCCGGGCAGACAGAGAGGACGTGCCACGGGAAACCAGGGAACAGCGGGGAGCGCGCGCTCCCGGACCCCAACGACCCGCCGGCCGCCCGACCAAGCGACGGGCCGGCCGGCACCGGGACCCCGCGGGTGCCGCTGCCACCCGCGTGCCCCGACGGGGATCGGGGATCGGGGCAGAACGGTCCTCCCCAGGCAGGGGGGCCGCGCGTCTTCCGGACCTCCCGGCCCCGCCTCCTGGTCCCGGCCCCGCCCCCGAGCCCCTGCCCACCGTGCCCTGGCCTGGCGCGGGGGAGGGCCGGCTCCCGCGCACTCTCCGGCTCCGTCCCGCCCTCCCCACGCCTGGAAGGCTGTCCCTGCGCGCCCGTGTCCGTGTCCGTGGGTCCGATCGCTGGGGCGTGGGACGCTGGTGCGGTGCGTCCCTGTTTTCGGTGGGGGAGGGGGCCGTGTGCGCCCGACCGACCGCCAGACCCGTCAGTCTCTCCTTGCCCTGGTCCCCGCCCACCTTCGCCCCCCAGCCCCCCCCGCCCCGATCTGGACAGGGGGTCTGGCGAAGCGCCAGGGCGGCGGGCGGGAGGCACTGGACTGGGCAGGGAGGGACGCCTGGCCGCTGGGCCTCTTGGGGCCTCCGGGAGCTCCCGCCTCAGTCTAAGGCCGCGCCGCCCCGGAGGCGCCCGATCCCGTCTGGTCTGGGAAGCTAAGCAGGGTCGGTCCCGGCCGGGCCCTGGATGGGAGACCCGGGGGCCGCCGTACGCTTTTTTGTTTTTTTTTCCTTTGCCTCTTTGGCTCTCCCGACCCCCAGGCCCAGAAGGCGTGTGTGTGTGTGGGGGGGCGGGCTCCTCCTCCGCCGCCCGCCTCGGCTGGGAAGGGGGGGCCCTCCGCCCTCCGGGCCCGCCCCGGGCCTGCCCCCACCGCCCCGGCTGGCCCGGACCCTGCCCCGTGGACCCTGGAGAGAGGTCAGGTTTTTACATGTCAAGGCTCAGTCCCCGAGGCTGTCGCCCCTCAGACAGCTGTGGCAGGGCCGGGCCTCCGCAACTTCTGACGGACCGGCTCTAAATTCAGCACACGCTCAGGCCCAATACACGATAACGAATGCAACTTTTCCAAAGGATTCATATTCGAGGTCGCAGAAGATCTACGTCGCACCTAGGGGAAACGGGTGCCGACTTACACGGAAAACTTGGCAGAAGCATCAAGGACGGCCCAAATCCATGGAGAGTTAGACAGTGTTCCCAGACAGATGGACGCAGAATCCCCAAGATAATCATTTCCCCCGAATGAAGACATGATCCAATTTAAAGGGGGTTATGACAACTAGAAATTTACAGTCTGTTTCTTTCTCTTTTACTTTTAACTTGGGAAGTGGATATGTTAGAGCATAAGCGTTGTGATGATTCTATTAAATAGAATGAACTGTACCGAGCCTCCACCGCCGACCTTATACACGTGGGAGTTTATTCCCGGGTTGGACACCGCTGTGTGTCTGTTCCTGAAGGCCTGGAACCCAGAAAACCCTTCTCCCAAACAAATCCCCTGTGGACGGTCACCCTTTTCCTCGCTTTTCCTTTGAAAGTTTTGGCTCCCTAGGACGTGACTCTCTCACGGAGACGTTCTGTTCCTTTCACGGGCTCTATCATATACGTGGAACCCTTCTGGCTTCATTCTGGGGAACTTGTGTTCCAGGGGAGACCTTGGGTCCGGAGAAGCATCCTCTCTCACACGCGAAGCTGCGGTTCGTCGGCGCTGCTGTGGACCGGCACCGCAGGGAGACGTGGAAATCTCTCTGAACCGTCTTTCACCGGGTCCACGGAAACGGGGCTCCCGTGAGTACCGCCCCGGGTGTTTCCCGGTCACGCGTGCCCTCTCTTCTCTATGGTACGTGCCACGCAGAGAATAGGCTTGTTCCTACATCATGCCCCTGGTTTTTTTTTTTTTGTTCTTTTTTTTTTTTTTTTATCCCTTTATGCTAAATTGTTTTCCAAATGGTTGTATAAATCCAGCTGCCCCGTGGGCAGCGTGCGTGGAAGGGTTCCCCTCCCAGCCGACAGAGCGATCGGGGTTTTAAGTTTCCTCCCTACCGGGTGGGGTGCCCTAGGCTTTCGCCCCTTCTTTGGTCCCGCCCGCCGGCCTGCGGGGGTCGGGGGGCGGGGGGTGGCGAAGGGGGAGCCCCCTCCCTCCGCCCTCCCGGCCGGCCCCGGCTCCCGCCACCCCGCCCCGCCCCCGGCCTCGGCCCCCGCCCCCGCCGCCTCCTCCCCTCCCCCCGCCGCGGCACCACCGCCAGGCGGCGGCAGCGGCAGCCGCAGCGGGAGCGGCGGGGCCGTCCCGGCCCTTCTGCAGGCTGCCGGGGGTGGGCCCCAGACCCGGGCCCACAGGGAGCCGGGTGGCGGGATCCCTAAGCGCCGCTGGCTCTCCGCAGCCCCCCCCCCCCCCCCGTACTCCGGGACGTCCCCGGCTCCTCCCGCCACCCCGCTCCTCCGCCCACCCCCCGGCCCCGACGGGGATCGGGGCAGAACGGTCCTCCCCAGGCAGGGGGGCCGCGCGTCTTCGGGACCTGCGGGGAGGGACCGGGCCCACGGCCCCGCCTCCTGGTCCCGGCCCCGCCCCCGACCCCCTCCTCACCGTGCCCCGGCGTGGCGCGGGGGAGGGCCGGCTCCCGCGCACTCTCCGGCTCCGGCCCTCCGTCGCCACGCCGGGAAGGCTGTCCCTGCGCGCCCGTGTCCGTGTCCGCGGGTCCGATCGCTGGGGCGTGGGACGCTGGCGCGGTGCGTCCCTGTTGGCGGTGGCGGACGGGGGCGTGTGCGCCCGCGCGCCAGACCCGGCGGTGGGTCTCCCCCTGCCCTCAGCCCCGCCCCCCGCCCGCCTCCCCGCGCCCCGATCTGGACACGGGGATCTCGGGAAGCGCCAGGGCGCCAGGGCGTCGGGCGGGAGGGACTCGACTGGGCAGGGAGGGACGCCTGGCCGCTGGGCCTCTTGGGGCGTCCCACGGCACCCGCCTCAGTCTAAGGCCGCGCCGCCCCGAAGGCGCCCGATCCCGTCTGCTCTGGGAAGCTAAGCAGGGTCGGGCCCGGCCGGGTCCTGGATGGGAGACCCGGGAGACCCGGGGGCCGCCGTACGCTTTTTTGTTTTTTTTGTCCTTTGCCTCTTTTGCTGCCCCGCCCCCTGGCCTGGAAGCTGTGTGCCTGTGTGTGTCACCGGCGTGGCGCGGGGGAGAGCCCGCACCCGCGCACTCTCCAGCTCTGGCCCTCCGTCCCCACGCCGGGAAGTCTGTCCCTGCGCGCCCGTGTCCCTGTCCGTGGGTCTGCTCGTGGGGGCGTGGGACGCTGGCGCGGTGCGTCCGTGTTGGCGGTGACGGAGGGGGGCGTGTGCGCCCGCGCGCCAGACCCGTCGGTCTCCCCCTGCCCTCAGCCCCGCCCCCCGCCCGCCTCCCCGCGCCCCGAGCTGGACACGGGGGTCTCGGGAAGCGCCAGGGCGCCAGGGCGGCGGGCGGGAGGGACTCGACTGGGCAGGGAAGGACGCCTGGCCGCTGGGCCTCTTGGGGCGTCCCACGGCACCCGCCTCAGTCTAAGGCCGCGCCGCCCCTGAGGCGCCCGATCCCGTCTGCTCTGGGAAGCTAAGCAGGGTCGGGCCCGGCCAGGCCCTGGATGGGAGACCGGGGGCCGCCGTACGCTTTTGTTTTCTTTTTCCTTTGCCTCTTTTGCTGTCCCGACCCCCCCTGGCCCGGAATGTGTGTGTGTGTGGGGGGGTCTCCCCCTCCTCCGCCCGCCTAGGCTGGGAAGGGGGGGCCCCTCCGCCCTCCGAAACGTCCCCGGCTCCCGCCACCCCGCTCCTCCCCCGGCCCGGCCCCGGCCCCCGGCGCCTCTTCCCCTGCAGCACCGCCAGGCGGCGGCAGCGGGAGCGGGAGCGGCGGGGCCATCCCAGCCCTTCTGCCGGCAGCCGGGGGGGCCCCAGACCCGGGCCCACAGCGGACCGGGTGGCGGGATCCCTAAGCGCTGCTGGCTCTCCCCGGCCCCCCGTACTCCGGGACGTCCCCTTCGGCGGGCGGGGGGCCAGCCCGCGGAAGAAAACCGTCCCCTGGGCCCCCGACCCCCAGCCCACCGTGGACTTCCTCTCCGCCCCCGCACACCGGGGCCTCCGGCCCGGGACTCACGCTGGGCGGGGCTCCTCTCCCGGGGAGGCGGGGGGGCTCCCGAGGGACACACAGGCGCACCGCACCGCGCCGCACACGGCAGGTCGCCGGCCACGGCCACCCGGGCAGACAGAGAGGACGTGCCACGGGAAACCAGGGAACAGCGGGGAGCGCGCGCTCCCGGACCCCAACGACCCGCCGGCCGCCCGACCAAGCGACGGGCCGGCCGGCACCGGGACCCCGCGGGTGCCGCTGCCACCCGCGTGCCCCGACGGGGATCGGGGATCGGGGCAGAACGGTCCTCCCCAGGCAGGGGGGCCGCGCGTCTTCCGGACCTCCCGGCCCCGCCTCCTGGTCCCGGCCCCGCCCCCGAGCCCCTGCCCACCGTGCCCTGGCCTGGCGCGGGGGAGGGCCGGCTCCCGCGCACTCTCCGGCTCCGTCCCGCCCTCCCCACGCCTGGAAGGCTGTCCCTGCGCGCCCGTGTCCGTGTCCGTGGGTCCGATCGCTGGGGCGTGGGACGCTGGTGCGGTGCGTCCCTGTTTTCGGTGGGGGAGGGGGCCGTGTGCGCCCGACCGACCGCCAGACCCGTCAGTCTCTCCTTGCCCTGGTCCCCGCCCACCTTCGCCCCCCAGCCCCCCCCGCCCCGATCTGGACAGGGGGTCTGGCGAAGCGCCAGGGCGGCGGGCGGGAGGCACTGGACTGGGCAGGGAGGGACGCCTGGCCGCTGGGCCTCTTGGGGCCTCCGGGAGCTCCCGCCTCAGTCTAAGGCCGCGCCGCCCCGGAGGCGCCCGATCCCGTCTGGTCTGGGAAGCTAAGCAGGGTCGGTCCCGGCCGGGCCCTGGATGGGAGACCCGGGGGCCGCCGTACGCTTTTTGCCCGGACCCTGCCCCGTGGACCCTGGAGAGAGGTCAGGTTTTTACATGTCAAGGCTCAGTCCCCGAGGCTGTCGCCCCTCAGACAGCTGTGGCAGGGCCGGGCCTCCGCAACTTCTGACGGACCGGCTCTAAATTCAGCACACACTCAGGCCCAATACACGATAACGAATGCAACTTTTCCAAAGGATTCATATTCGAGGTCGCAGAAGATCTACGTCGCACCTAGGGGAAACGGGTGCCGACTTACACGGAAAACTTGGCAGAAGCATCAAGGACGGCCCAAATCCATGGAGAGTTAGACAGTGTTCCCAGACAGATGGACGCAGAATCCCCAAGATAATCATTTCCCCCGAATGAAGACATGATCCAATTTAAAGGGGGTTATGACAACTAGAAATTTACAGTCTGTTTCTTTCTCTTTTACTTTTAACTTGGGAAGTGGATATGTTAGAGCATAAGCGTTGTGATGATTCTATTAAATAGAATGAACTGTACCGAGCCTCCACCGCCGACCTTATACACGTGGGAGTTTATTCCCGGGTTGGACACCGCTGTGTGTCTGTTCCTGAAGGCCTGGAACCCAGAAAACCCTTCTCCCAAACAAATCCCCTGTGGACGGTCACCCTTTTCCTCGCTTTTCCTTTGAAAGTTTTGGCTCCCTAGGACGTGACTCTCTCACGGAGACGTTCTGTTCCTTTCACGGGCTCTATCATATACGTGGAACCCTTCTGGCTTCATTCTGGGGAACTTGTGTTCCAGGGGAGACCTTGGGTCCGGAGAAGCATCCTCTCTCACACGCGAAGCTGCGGTTCGTCGGCGCTGCTGTGGACCGGCACCGCAGGGAGACGTGGAAATCTCTCTGAACCGTCTTTCACCGGGTCCACGGAAACGGGGCTCCCGTGAGTACCGCCCCGGGTGTTTCCCGGTCACGCGTGCCCTCTCTTCTCTATGGTACGTGCCACGCAGAGAATAGGCTTGTTCCTACATCATGCCCCTGGTTTTTTTTTTTTTGTTCTTTTTTTTTTTTTTTTATCCCTTTATGCTAAATTGTTTTCCAAATGGTTGTATAAATCCAGCTGCCCCGTGGGCAGCGTGCGTGGAAGGGTTCCCCTCCCAGCCGACAGAGCGATCGGGGTTTTAAGTTTCCTCCCTACCGGGTGGGGTGCCCTAGGCTTTCGCCCCTTCTTTGGTCCCGCCCGCCGGCCTGCGGGGGTCGGGGGGCGGGGGGTGGCGAAGGGGGAGCCCCCTCCCTCCGCCCTCCCGGCCGGCCCCGGCTCCCGCCACCCCGCCCCGCCCCCGGCCTCGGCCCCCGCCCCCGCCGCCTCCTCCCCTCCCCCCGCCGCGGCACCACCGCCAGGCGGCGGCAGCGGCAGCCGCAGCGGGAGCGGCGGGGCCGTCCCGGCCCTTCTGCAGGCTGCCGGGGGTGGGCCCCAGACCCGGGCCCACAGGGAGCCGGGTGGCGGGATCCCTAAGCGCCGCTGGCTCTCCGCAGCCCCCCCCCCCCCCCCCCGTACTCCGGGACGTCCCCGGCTCCTCCCGCCACCCCGCTCCTCCGCCCACCCCCCGGCCCCGACGGGGATCGGGGCAGAACGGTCCTCCCCAGGCAGGGGGGCCGCGCGTCTTCGGGACCTGCGGGGAGGGACCGGGCCCACGGCCCCGCCTCCTGGTCCCGGCCCCGCCCCCGACCCCCTCCTCACCGTGCCCCGGCGTGGCGCGGGGGAGGGCCGGCTCCCGCGCACTCTCCGGCTCCGGCCCTCCGTCGCCACGCCGGGAAGGCTGTCCCTGCGCGCCCGTGTCCGTGTCCGCGGGTCCGATCGCTGGGGCGTGGGACGCTGGCGCGGTGCGTCCCTGTTGGCGGTGGCGGACGGGGGCGTGTGCGCCCGCGCGCCAGACCCGGCGGTGGGTCTCCCCCTGCCCTCAGCCCCGCCCCCCGCCCGCCTCCCCGCGCCCCGATCTGGACACGGGGATCTCGGGAAGCGCCAGGGCGCCAGGGCGTCGGGCGGGAGGGACTCGACTGGGCAGGGAGGGACGCCTGGCCGCTGGGCCTCTTGGGGCGTCCCACGGCACCCGCCTCAGTCTAAGGCCGCGCCGCCCCGAAGGCGCCCGATCCCGTCTGCTCTGGGAAGCTAAGCAGGGTCGGGCCCGGCCGGGTCCTGGATGGGAGACCCGGGAGACCCGGGGGCCGCCGTACGCTTTTTTGTTTTTTTTGTCCTTTGCCTCTTTTGCTGCCCCGCCCCCTGGCCTGGAAGCTGTGTGCCTGTGTGTGTCACCGGCGTGGCGCGGGGGAGAGCCCGCACCCGCGCACTCTCCAGCTCTGGCCCTCCGTCCCCACGCCGGGAAGTCTGTCCCTGCGCGCCCGTGTCCCTGTCCGTGGGTCTGCTCGTGGGGGCGTGGGACGCTGGCGCGGTGCGTCCGTGTTGGCGGTGACGGAGGGGGGCGTGTGCGCCCGCGCGCCAGACCCGTCGGTCTCCCCCTGCCCTCAGCCCCGCCCCCCGCCCGCCTCCCCGCGCCCCGAGCTGGACACGGGGGTCTCGGGAAGCGCCAGGGCGCCAGGGCGGCGGGCGGGAGGGACTCGACTGGGCAGGGAAGGACGCCTGGCCGCTGGGCCTCTTGGGGCGTCCCACGGCACCCGCCTCAGTCTAAGGCCGCGCCGCCCCTGAGGCGCCCGATCCCGTCTGCTCTGGGAAGCTAAGCAGGGTCGGGCCCGGCCAGGCCCTGGATGGGAGACCGGGGGCCGCCGTACGCTTTTGTTTTCTTTTTCCTTTGCCTCTTTTGCTGTCCCGACCCCCCCTGGCCCGGAATGTGTGTGTGTGTGTGGGGGTCTCCCCCTCCTCCGCCCGCCTAGGCTGGGAAGGGGGGGCCCCTCCGCCCTCCGAAACGTCCCCGGCTCCCGCCACCCCGCTCCTCCCCCGGCCCGGCCCCGGCCCCCGGCGCCTCTTCCCCTGCAGCACCGCCAGGCGGCGGCAGCGGGAGCGGGAGCGGCGGGGCCATCCCAGCCCTTCTGCCGGCAGCCGGGGGGGCCCCAGACCCGGGCCCACAGCGGACCGGGTGGCGGGATCCCTAAGCGCTGCTGGCTCTCCCCGGCCCCCCGTACTCCGGGACGTCCCCTTCGGCGGGCGGGGGGCCAGCCCGCGGAAGAAAACCGTCCCCTGGGCCCCCGACCCCCAGCCCACCGTGGACTTCCTCTCCGCCCCCGCACACCGGGGCCTCCGGCCCGGGACTCACGCTGGGCGGGGCTCCTCTCCCGGGGAGGCGGGGGGGCTCCCGAGGGACACACAGGCGCACCGCACCGCGCCGCACACGGCAGGTCGCCGGCCACGGCCACCCGGGCAGACAGAGAGGACGTGCCACGGGAAACCAGGGAACAGCGGGGAGCGCGCGCTCCCGGACCCCAACGACCCGCCGGCCGCCCGACCAAGCGACGGGCCGGCCGGCACCGGGACCCCGCGGGTGCCGCTGCCACCCGCGTGCCCCGACGGGGATCGGGGATCGGGGCAGAACGGTCCTCCCCAGGCAGGGGGGCCGCGCGTCTTCCGGACCTCCCGGCCCCGCCTCCTGGTCCCGGCCCCGCCCCCGAGCCCCTGCCCACCGTGCCCTGGCCTGGCGCGGGGGAGGGCCGGCTCCCGCGCACTCTCCGGCTCCGTCCCGCCCTCCCCACGCCTGGAAGGCTGTCCCTGCGCGCCCGTGTCCGTGTCCGTGGGTCCGATCGCTGGGGCGTGGGACGCTGGTGCGGTGCGTCCCTGTTTTCGGTGGGGGAGGGGGCCGTGTGCGCCCGACCGACCGCCAGACCCGTCAGTCTCTCCTTGCCCTGGTCCCCGCCCACCTTCGCCCCCCAGCCCCCCCCGCCCCGATCTGGACAGGGGGTCTGGCGAAGCGCCAGGGCGGCGGGCGGGAGGCACTGGACTGGGCAGGGAGGGACGCCTGGCCGCTGGGCCTCTTGGGGCCTCCGGGAGCTCCCGCCTCAGTCTAAGGCCGCGCCGCCCCGGAGGCGCCCGATCCCGTCTGGTCTGGGAAGCTAAGCAGGGTCGGTCCCGGCCGGGCCCTGGATGGGAGACCCGGGGGCCGCCGTACGCTTTTTTGTTTTTTTTTCCTTTGCCTCTTTGGCTCTCCCGACCCCCAGGCCCAGAAGGCGTGTGTGTGTGTGGGGGGGCGGGCTCCTCCTCCGCCGCCCGCCTCGGCTGGGAAGGGGGGGCCCTCCGCCCTCCGGGCCCGCCCCGGGCCTGCCCCCACCGCCCCGGCTGGCCCGGACCCTGCCCCGTGGACCCTGGAGAGAGGTCAGGTTTTTACATGTCAAGGCTCAGTCCCCGAGGCTGTCGCCCCTCAGACAGCTGTGGCAGGGCCGGGCCTCCGCAACTTCTGACGGACCGGCTCTAAATTCAGCACACGCTCAGGCCCAATACACGATAACGAATGCAACTTTTCCAAAGGATTCATATTCGAGGTCGCAGAAGATCTACGTCGCACCTAGGGGAAACGGGTGCCGACTTACACGGAAAACTTGGCAGAAGCATCAAGGACGGCCCAAATCCATGGAGAGTTAGACAGTGTTCCCAGACAGATGGACGCAGAATCCCCAAGATAATCATTTCCCCCGAATGAAGACATGATCCAATTTAAAGGGGGTTATGACAACTAGAAATTTACAGTCTGTTTCTTTCTCTTTTACTTTTAACTTGGGAAGTGGATATGTTAGAGCATAAGCGTTGTGATGATTCTATTAAATAGAATGAACTGTACCGAGCCTCCACCGCCGACCTTATACACGTGGGAGTTTATTCCCGGGTTGGACACCGCTGTGTGTCTGTTCCTGAAGGCCTGGAACCCAGAAAACCCTTCTCCCAAACAAATCCCCTGTGGACGGTCACCCTTTTCCTCGCTTTTCCTTTGAAAGTTTTGGCTCCCTAGGACGTGACTCTCTCACGGAGACGTTCTGTTCCTTTCACGGGCTCTATCATATACGTGGAACCCTTCTGGCTTCATTCTGGGGAACTTGTGTTCCAGGGGAGACCTTGGGTCCGGAGAAGCATCCTCTCTCACACGCGAAGCTGCGGTTCGTCGGCGCTGCTGTGGACCGGCACCGCAGGGAGACGTGGAAATCTCTCTGAACCGTCTTTCACCGGGTCCACGGAAACGGGGCTCCCGTGAGTACCGCCCCGGGTGTTTCCCGGTCACGCGTGCCCTCTCTTCTCTATGGTACGTGCCACGCAGAGAATAGGCTTGTTCCTACATCATGCCCCTGGTTTTTTTTTTTTTGTTCTTTTTTTTTTTTTTTTATCCCTTTATGCTAAATTGTTTTCCAAATGGTTGTATAAATCCAGCTGCCCCGTGGGCAGCGTGCGTGGAAGGGTTCCCCTCCCAGCCGACAGAGCGATCGGGGTTTTAAGTTTCCTCCCTACCGGGTGGGGTGCCCTAGGCTTTCGCCCCTTCTTTGGTCCCGCCCGCCGGCCTGCGGGGGTCGGGGGGCGGGGGGTGGCGAAGGGGGAGCCCCCTCCCTCCGCCCTCCCGGCCGGCCCCGGCTCCCGCCACCCCGCCCCGCCCCCGGCCTCGGCCCCCGCCCCCGCCGCCTCCTCCCCTCCCCCCGCCGCGGCACCACCGCCAGGCGGCGGCAGCGGCAGCCGCAGCGGGAGCGGCGGGGCCGTCCCGGCCCTTCTGCAGGCTGCCGGGGGTGGGCCCCAGACCCGGGCCCACAGGGAGCCGGGTGGCGGGATCCCTAAGCGCCGCTGGCTCTCCGCAGCCCCCCCCCCCCCCCCGTACTCCGGGACGTCCCCGGCTCCTCCCGCCACCCCGCTCCTCCGCCCACCCCCCGGCCCCGACGGGGATCGGGGCAGAACGGTCCTCCCCAGGCAGGGGGGCCGCGCGTCTTCGGGACCTGCGGGGAGGGACCGGGCCCACGGCCCCGCCTCCTGGTCCCGGCCCCGCCCCCGACCCCCTCCTCACCGTGCCCCGGCGTGGCGCGGGGGAGGGCCGGCTCCCGCGCACTCTCCGGCTCCGGCCCTCCGTCGCCACGCCGGGAAGGCTGTCCCTGCGCGCCCGTGTCCGTGTCCGCGGGTCCGATCGCTGGGGCGTGGGACGCTGGCGCGGTGCGTCCCTGTTGGCGGTGGCGGACGGGGGCGTGTGCGCCCGCGCGCCAGACCCGGCGGTGGGTCTCCCCCTGCCCTCAGCCCCGCCCCCCGCCCGCCTCCCCGCGCCCCGATCTGGACACGGGGATCTCGGGAAGCGCCAGGGCGCCAGGGCGTCGGGCGGGAGGGACTCGACTGGGCAGGGAGGGACGCCTGGCCGCTGGGCCTCTTGGGGCGTCCCACGGCACCCGCCTCAGTCTAAGGCCGCGCCGCCCCGAAGGCGCCCGATCCCGTCTGCTCTGGGAAGCTAAGCAGGGTCGGGCCCGGCCGGGTCCTGGATGGGAGACCCGGGAGACCCGGGGGCCGCCGTACGCTTTTTTGTTTTTTTTGTCCTTTGCCTCTTTTGCTGCCCCGCCCCCTGGCCTGGAAGCTGTGTGCCTGTGTGTGTCACCGGCGTGGCGCGGGGGAGAGCCCGCACCCGCGCACTCTCCAGCTCTGGCCCTCCGTCCCCACGCCGGGAAGTCTGTCCCTGCGCGCCCGTGTCCCTGTCCGTGGGTCTGCTCGTGGGGGCGTGGGACGCTGGCGCGGTGCGTCCGTGTTGGCGGTGACGGAGGGGGGCGTGTGCGCCCGCGCGCCAGACCCGTCGGTCTCCCCCTGCCCTCAGCCCCGCCCCCCGCCCGCCTCCCCGCGCCCCGAGCTGGACACGGGGGTCTCGGGAAGCGCCAGGGCGCCAGGGCGGCGGGCGGGAGGGACTCGACTGGGCAGGGAAGGACGCCTGGCCGCTGGGCCTCTTGGGGCGTCCCACGGCACCCGCCTCAGTCTAAGGCCGCGCCGCCCCTGAGGCGCCCGATCCCGTCTGCTCTGGGAAGCTAAGCAGGGTCGGGCCCGGCCAGGCCCTGGATGGGAGACCGGGGGCCGCCGTACGCTTTTGTTTTCTTTTTCCTTTGCCTCTTTTGCTGTCCCGACCCCCCCTGGCCCGGAATGTGTGTGTGTGTGGGGGGGTCTCCCCCTCCTCCGCCCGCCTAGGCTGGGAAGGGGGGGCCCCTCCGCCCTCCGAAACGTCCCCGGCTCCCGCCACCCCGCTCCTCCCCCGGCCCGGCCCCGGCCCCCGGCGCCTCTTCCCCTGCAGCACCGCCAGGCGGCGGCAGCGGGAGCGGGAGCGGCGGGGCCATCCCAGCCCTTCTGCCGGCAGCCGGGGGGGCCCCAGACCCGGGCCCACAGCGGACCGGGTGGCGGGATCCCTAAGCGCTGCTGGCTCTCCCCGGCCCCCCGTACTCCGGGACGTCCCCTTCGGCGGGCGGGGGGCCAGCCCGCGGAAGAAAACCGTCCCCTGGGCCCCCGACCCCCAGCCCACCGTGGACTTCCTCTCCGCCCCCGCACACCGGGGCCTCCGGCCCGGGACTCACGCTGGGCGGGGCTCCTCTCCCGGGGAGGCGGGGGGGCTCCCGAGGGACACACAGGCGCACCGCACCGCGCCGCACACGGCAGGTCGCCGGCCACGGCCACCCGGGCAGACAGAGAGGACGTGCCACGGGAAACCAGGGAACAGCGGGGAGCGCGCGCTCCCGGACCCCAACGACCCGCCGGCCGCCCGACCAAGCGACGGGCCGGCCGGCACCGGGACCCCGCGGGTGCCGCTGCCACCCGCGTGCCCCGACGGGGATCGGGGATCGGGGCAGAACGGTCCTCCCCAGGCAGGGGGGCCGCGCGTCTTCCGGACCTCCCGGCCCCGCCTCCTGGTCCCGGCCCCGCCCCCGAGCCCCTGCCCACCGTGCCCTGGCCTGGCGCGGGGGAGGGCCGGCTCCCGCGCACTCTCCGGCTCCGTCCCGCCCTCCCCACGCCTGGAAGGCTGTCCCTGCGCGCCCGTGTCCGTGTCCGTGGGTCCGATCGCTGGGGCGTGGGACGCTGGTGCGGTGCGTCCCTGTTTTCGGTGGGGGAGGGGGCCGTGTGCGCCCGACCGACCGCCAGACCCGTCAGTCTCTCCTTGCCCTGGTCCCCGCCCACCTTCGCCCCCCAGCCCCCCCCGCCCCGATCTGGACAGGGGGTCTGGCGAAGCGCCAGGGCGGCGGGCGGGAGGCACTGGACTGGGCAGGGAGGGACGCCTGGCCGCTGGGCCTCTTGGGGCCTCCGGGAGCTCCCGCCTCAGTCTAAGGCCGCGCCGCCCCGGAGGCGCCCGATCCCGTCTGGTCTGGGAAGCTAAGCAGGGTCGGTCCCGGCCGGGCCCTGGATGGGAGACCCGGGGGCCGCCGTACGCTTTTTTGTTTTTTTTTCCTTTGCCTCTTTGGCTCTCCCGACCCCCAGGCCCAGAAGGCGTGTGTGTGTGTGGGGGGGCGGGCTCCTCCTCCGCCGCCCGCCTCGGCTGGGAAGGGGGGGCCCTCCGCCCTCCGGGCCCGCCCCGGGCCTGCCCCCACCGCCCCGGCTGGCCCGGACCCTGCCCCGTGGACCCTGGAGAGAGGTCAGGTTTTTACATGTCAAGGCTCAGTCCCCGAGGCTGTCGCCCCTCAGACAGCTGTGGCAGGGCCGGGCCTCCGCAACTTCTGACGGACCGGCTCTAAATTCAGCACACGCTCAGGCCCAATACACGATAACGAATGCAACTTTTCCAAAGGATTCATATTCGAGGTCGCAGAAGATCTACGTCGCACCTAGGGGAAACGGGTGCCGACTTACACGGAAAACTTGGCAGAAGCATCAAGGACGGCCCAAATCCATGGAGAGTTAGACAGTGTTCCCAGACAGATGGACGCAGAATCCCCAAGATAATCATTTCCCCCGAATGAAGACATGATCCAATTTAAAGGGGGTTATGACAACTAGAAATTTACAGTCTGTTTCTTTCTCTTTTACTTTTAACTTGGGAAGTGGATATGTTAGAGCATAAGCGTTGTGATGATTCTATTAAATAGAATGAACTGTACCGAGCCTCCACCGCCGACCTTATACACGTGGGAGTTTATTCCCGGGTTGGACACCGCTGTGTGTCTGTTCCTGAAGGCCTGGAACCCAGAAAACCCTTCTCCCAAACAAATCCCCTGTGGACGGTCACCCTTTTCCTCGCTTTTCTTTTGAAAGTTTTGGCTCCCTAGGACGTGACTCTCTCACGGAGACGTTCTGTTCCTTTCACGGGCTCTATCATATACGTGGAACCCTTCTGGCTTCATTCTGGGGAACTTGTGTTCCAGGGGAGACCTTGGGTCCGGAGAAGCATCCTCTCTCACACGCGAAGCTGCGGTTCGTCGGCGCTGCTGTGGACCGGCACCGCAGGGAGACGTGGAAATCTCTCTGAACCGTCTTTCACCGGGTCCACGGAAACGGGGCTCCCGTGAGTACCGCCCCGGGTGTTTCCCGGTCACGCGTGCCCTCTCTTCTCTATGGTACGTGCCACGCAGAGAATAGGCTTGTTCCTACATCATGCCCCTGGTTTTTTTTTTTTTGTTCTTTTTTTTTTTTTTTTATCCCTTTATGCTAAATTGTTTTCCAAATGGTTGTATAAATCCAGCTGCCCCGTGGGCAGCGTGCGTGGAAGGGTTCCCCTCCCAGCCGACAGAGCGATCGGGGTTTTAAGTTTCCTCCCTACCGGGTGGGGTGCCCTAGGCTTTCGCCCCTTCTTTGGTCCCGCCCGCCGGCCTGCGGGGGTCGGGGGGCGGGGGGTGGCGAAGGGGGAGCCCCCTCCCTCCGCCCTCCCGGCCGGCCCCGGCTCCCGCCACCCCGCCCCGCCCCCGGCCTCGGCCCCCGCCCCCGCCGCCTCCTCCCCTCCCCCCGCCGCGGCACCACCGCCAGGCGGCGGCAGCGGCAGCCGCAGCGGGAGCGGCGGGGCCGTCCCGGCCCTTCTGCAGGCTGCCGGGGGTGGGCCCCAGACCCGGGCCCACAGGGAGCCGGGTGGCGGGATCCCTAAGCGCCGCTGGCTCTCCGCAGCCCCCCCCCCCCCCCCCGTACTCCGGGACGTCCCCGGCTCCTCCCGCCACCCCGCTCCTCCGCCCACCCCCCGGCCCCGACGGGGATCGGGGCAGAACGGTCCTCCCCAGGCAGGGGGGCCGCGCGTCTTCGGGACCTGCGGGGAGGGACCGGGCCCACGGCCCCGCCTCCTGGTCCCGGCCCCGCCCCCGACCCCCTCCTCACCGTGCCCCGGCGTGGCGCGGGGGAGGGCCGGCTCCCGCGCACTCTCCGGCTCCGGCCCTCCGTCGCCACGCCGGGAAGGCTGTCCCTGCGCGCCCGTGTCCGTGTCCGCGGGTCCGATCGCTGGGGCGTGGGACGCTGGCGCGGTGCGTCCCTGTTGGCGGTGGCGGACGGGGGCGTGTGCGCCCGCGCGCCAGACCCGGCGGTGGGTCTCCCCCTGCCCTCAGCCCCGCCCCCCGCCCGCCTCCCCGCGCCCCGATCTGGACACGGGGATCTCGGGAAGCGCCAGGGCGCCAGGGCGTCGGGCGGGAGGGACTCGACTGGGCAGGGAGGGACGCCTGGCCGCTGGGCCTCTTGGGGCGTCCCACGGCACCCGCCTCAGTCTAAGGCCGCGCCGCCCCGAAGGCGCCCGATCCCGTCTGCTCTGGGAAGCTAAGCAGGGTCGGGCCCGGCCGGGTCCTGGATGGGAGACCCGGGAGACCCGGGGGCCGCCGTACGCTTTTTTGTTTTTTTTGTCCTTTGCCTCTTTTGCTGCCCCGCCCCCTGGCCTGGAAGCTGTGTGCCTGTGTGTGTCACCGGCGTGGCGCGGGGGAGAGCCCGCACCCGCGCACTCTCCAGCTCTGGCCCTCCGTCCCCACGCCGGGAAGTCTGTCCCTGCGCGCCCGTGTCCCTGTCCGTGGGTCTGCTCGTGGGGGCGTGGGACGCTGGCGCGGTGCGTCCGTGTTGGCGGTGACGGAGGGGGGCGTGTGCGCCCGCGCGCCAGACCCGTCGGTCTCCCCCTGCCCTCAGCCCCGCCCCCCGCCCGCCTCCCCGCGCCCCGAGCTGGACACGGGGGTCTCGGGAAGCGCCAGGGCGCCAGGGCGGCGGGCGGGAGGGACTCGACTGGGCAGGGAAGGACGCCTGGCCGCTGGGCCTCTTGGGGCGTCCCACGGCACCCGCCTCAGTCTAAGGCCGCGCCGCCCCTGAGGCGCCCGATCCCGTCTGCTCTGGGAAGCTAAGCAGGGTCGGGCCCGGCCAGGCCCTGGATGGGAGACCGGGGGCCGCCGTACGCTTTTGTTTTCTTTTTCCTTTGCCTCTTTTGCTGTCCCGACCCCCCCTGGCCCGGAATGTGTGTGTGTGTGGGGGGGTCTCCCCCTCCTCCGCCCGCCTAGGCTGGGAAGGGGGGGCCCCTCCGCCCTCCGAAACGTCCCCGGCTCCCGCCACCCCGCTCCTCCCCCGGCCCGGCCCCGGCCCCCGGCGCCTCTTCCCCTGCAGCACCGCCAGGCGGCGGCAGCGGGAGCGGGAGCGGCGGGGCCATCCCAGCCCTTCTGCCGGCAGCCGGGGGGGCCCCAGACCCGGGCCCACAGCGGACCGGGTGGCGGGATCCCTAAGCGCTGCTGGCTCTCCCCGGCCCCCCGTACTCCGGGACGTCCCCTTCGGCGGGCGGGGGGCCAGCCCGCGGAAGAAAACCGTCCCCTGGGCCCCCGACCCCCAGCCCACCGTGGACTTCCTCTCCGCCCCCGCACACCGGGGCCTCCGGCCCGGGACTCACGCTGGGCGGGGCTCCTCTCCCGGGGAGGCGGGGGGGCTCCCGAGGGACACACAGGCGCACCGCACCGCGCCGCACACGGCAGGTCGCCGGCCACGGCCACCCGGGCAGACAGAGAGGACGTGCCACGGGAAACCAGGGAACAGCGGGGAGCGCGCGCTCCCGGACCCCAACGACCCGCCGGCCGCCCGACCAAGCGACGGGCCGGCCGGCACCGGGACCCCGCGGGTGCCGCTGCCACCCGCGTGCCCCGACGGGGATCGGGGATCGGGGCAGAACGGTCCTCCCCAGGCAGGGGGGCCGCGCGTCTTCCGGACCTCCCGGCCCCGCCTCCTGGTCCCGGCCCCGCCCCCGAGCCCCTGCCCACCGTGCCCTGGCCTGGCGCGGGGGAGGGCCGGCTCCCGCGCACTCTCCGGCTCCGTCCCGCCCTCCCCACGCCTGGAAGGCTGTCCCTGCGCGCCCGTGTCCGTGTCCGTGGGTCCGATCGCTGGGGCGTGGGACGCTGGTGCGGTGCGTCCCTGTTTTCGGTGGGGGAGGGGGCCGTGTGCGCCCGACCGACCGCCAGACCCGTCAGTCTCTCCTTGCCCTGGTCCCCGCCCACCTTCGCCCCCCAGCCCCCCCCGCCCCGATCTGGACAGGGGGTCTGGCGAAGCGCCAGGGCGGCGGGCGGGAGGCACTGGACTGGGCAGGGAGGGACGCCTGGCCGCTGGGCCTCTTGGGGCCTCCGGGAGCTCCCGCCTCAGTCTAAGGCCGCGCCGCCCCGGAGGCGCCCGATCCCGTCTGGTCTGGGAAGCTAAGCAGGGTCGGTCCCGGCCGGGCCCTGGATGGGAGACCCGGGGGCCGCCGTACGCTTTTTTGTTTTTTTTTCCTTTGCCTCTTTGGCTCTCCCGACCCCCAGGCCCAGAAGGCGTGTGTGTGTGTGGGGGGGCGGGCTCCTCCTCCGCCGCCCGCCTCGGCTGGGAAGGGGGGGCCCTCCGCCCTCCGGGCCCGCCCCGGGCCTGCCCCCACCGCCCCGGCTGGCCCGGACCCTGCCCCGTGGACCCTGGAGAGAGGTCAGGTTTTTACATGTCAAGGCTCAGTCCCCGAGGCTGTCGCCCCTCAGACAGCTGTGGCAGGGCCGGGCCTCCGCAACTTCTGACGGACCGGCTCTAAATTCAGCACACGCTCAGGCCCAATACACGATAACGAATGCAACTTTTCCAAAGGATTCATATTCGAGGTCGCAGAAGATCTACGTCGCACCTAGGGGAAACGGGTGCCGACTTACACGGAAAACTTGGCAGAAGCATCAAGGACGGCCCAAATCCATGGAGAGTTAGACAGTGTTCCCAGACAGATGGACGCAGAATCCCCAAGATAATCATTTCCCCCGAATGAAGACATGATCCAATTTAAAGGGGGTTATGACAACTAGAAATTTACAGTCTGTTTCTTTCTCTTTTACTTTTAACTTGGGAAGTGGATATGTTAGAGCATAAGCGTTGTGATGATTCTATTAAATAGAATGAACTGTACCGAGCCTCCACCGCCGACCTTATACACGTGGGAGTTTATTCCCGGGTTGGACACCGCTGTGTGTCTGTTCCTGAAGGCCTGGAACCCAGAAAACCCTTCTCCCAAACAAATCCCCTGTGGACGGTCACCCTTTTCCTCGCTTTTCCTTTGAAAGTTTTGGCTCCCTAGGACGTGACTCTCTCACGGAGACGTTCTGTTCCTTTCACGGGCTCTATCATATACGTGGAACCCTTCTGGCTTCATTCTGGGGAACTTGTGTTCCAGGGGAGACCTTGGGTCCGGAGAAGCATCCTCTCTCACACGCGAAGCTGCGGTTCGTCGGCGCTGCTGTGGACCGGCACCGCAGGGAGACGTGGAAATCTCTCTGAACCGTCTTTCACCGGGTCCACGGAAACGGGGCTCCCGTGAGTACCGCCCCGGGTGTTTCCCGGTCACGCGTGCCCTCTCTTCTCTATGGTACGTGCCACGCAGAGAATAGGCTTGTTCCTACATCATGCCCCTGGTTTTTTTTTTTTTGTTCTTTTTTTTTTTTTTTTATCCCTTTATGCTAAATTGTTTTCCAAATGGTTGTATAAATCCAGCTGCCCCGTGGGCAGCGTGCGTGGAAGGGTTCCCCTCCCAGCCGACAGAGCGATCGGGGTTTTAAGTTTCCTCCCTACCGGGTGGGGTGCCCTAGGCTTTCGCCCCTTCTTTGGTCCCGCCCGCCGGCCTGCGGGGGTCGGGGGGCGGGGGGTGGCGAAGGGGGAGCCCCCTCCCTCCGCCCTCCCGGCCGGCCCCGGCTCCCGCCACCCCGCCCCGCCCCCGGCCTCGGCCCCCGCCCCCGCCGCCTCCTCCCCTCCCCCCGCCGCGGCACCACCGCCAGGCGGCGGCAGCGGCAGCCGCAGCGGGAGCGGCGGGGCCGTCCCGGCCCTTCTGCAGGCTGCCGGGGGTGGGCCCCAGACCCGGGCCCACAGGGAGCCGGGTGGCGGGATCCCTAAGCGCCGCTGGCTCTCCGCAGCCCCCCCCCCCCCCCCCCGTACTCCGGGACGTCCCCGGCTCCTCCCGCCACCCCGCTCCTCCGCCCACCCCCCGGCCCCGACGGGGATCGGGGCAGAACGGTCCTCCCCAGGCAGGGGGGCCGCGCGTCTTCGGGACCTGCGGGGAGGGACCGGGCCCACGGCCCCGCCTCCTGGTCCCGGCCCCGCCCCCGACCCCCTCCTCACCGTGCCCCGGCGTGGCGCGGGGGAGGGCCGGCTCCCGCGCACTCTCCGGCTCCGGCCCTCCGTCGCCACGCCGGGAAGGCTGTCCCTGCGCGCCCGTGTCCGTGTCCGCGGGTCCGATCGCTGGGGCGTGGGACGCTGGCGCGGTGCGTCCCTGTTGGCGGTGGCGGACGGGGGCGTGTGCGCCCGCGCGCCAGACCCGGCGGTGGGTCTCCCCCTGCCCTCAGCCCCGCCCCCCGCCCGCCTCCCCGCGCCCCGATCTGGACACGGGGATCTCGGGAAGCGCCAGGGCGCCAGGGCGTCGGGCGGGAGGGACTCGACTGGGCAGGGAGGGACGCCTGGCCGCTGGGCCTCTTGGGGCGTCCCACGGCACCCGCCTCAGTCTAAGGCCGCGCCGCCCCGAAGGCGCCCGATCCCGTCTGCTCTGGGAAGCTAAGCAGGGTCGGGCCCGGCCGGGTCCTGGATGGGAGACCCGGGAGACCCGGGGGCCGCCGTACGCTTTTTTGTTTTTTTTGTCCTTTGCCTCTTTTGCTGCCCCGCCCCCTGGCCTGGAAGCTGTGTGCCTGTGTGTGTCACCGGCGTGGCGCGGGGGAGAGCCCGCACCCGCGCACTCTCCAGCTCTGGCCCTCCGTCCCCACGCCGGGAAGTCTGTCCCTGCGCGCCCGTGTCCCTGTCCGTGGGTCTGCTCGTGGGGGCGTGGGACGCTGGCGCGGTGCGTCCGTGTTGGCGGTGACGGAGGGGGGCGTGTGCGCCCGCGCGCCAGACCCGTCGGTCTCCCCCTGCCCTCAGCCCCGCCCCCCGCCCGCCTCCCCGCGCCCCGAGCTGGACACGGGGGTCTCGGGAAGCGCCAGGGCGCCAGGGCGGCGGGCGGGAGGGACTCGACTGGGCAGGGAAGGACGCCTGGCCGCTGGGCCTCTTGGGGCGTCCCACGGCACCCGCCTCAGTCTAAGGCCGCGCCGCCCCTGAGGCGCCCGATCCCGTCTGCTCTGGGAAGCTAAGCAGGGTCGGGCCCGGCCAGGCCCTGGATGGGAGACCGGGGGCCGCCGTACGCTTTTGTTTTCTTTTTCCTTTGCCTCTTTTGCTGTCCCGACCCCCCCTGGCCCGGAATGTGTGTGTGTGTGTGGGGGTCTCCCCCTCCTCCGCCCGCCTAGGCTGGGAAGGGGGGGCCCCTCCGCCCTCCGAAACGTCCCCGGCTCCCGCCACCCCGCTCCTCCCCCGGCCCGGCCCCGGCCCCCGGCGCCTCTTCCCCTGCAGCACCGCCAGGCGGCGGCAGCGGGAGCGGGAGCGGCGGGGCCATCCCAGCCCTTCTGCCGGCAGCCGGGGGGGCCCCAGACCCGGGCCCACAGCGGACCGGGTGGCGGGATCCCTAAGCGCTGCTGGCTCTCCCCGGCCCCCCGTACTCCGGGACGTCCCCTTCGGCGGGCGGGGGGCCAGCCCGCGGAAGAAAACCGTCCCCTGGGCCCCCGACCCCCAGCCCACCGTGGACTTCCTCTCCGCCCCCGCACACCGGGGCCTCCGGCCCGGGACTCACGCTGGGCGGGGCTCCTCTCCCGGGGAGGCGGGGGGGCTCCCGAGGGACACACAGGCGCACCGCACCGCGCCGCACACGGCAGGTCGCCGGCCACGGCCACCCGGGCAGACAGAGAGGACGTGCCACGGGAAACCAGGGAACAGCGGGGAGCGCGCGCTCCCGGACCCCAACGACCCGCCGGCCGCCCGACCAAGCGACGGGCCGGCCGGCACCGGGACCCCGCGGGTGCCGCTGCCACCCGCGTGCCCCGACGGGGATCGGGGATCGGGGCAGAACGGTCCTCCCCAGGCAGGGGGGCCGCGCGTCTTCCGGACCTCCCGGCCCCGCCTCCTGGTCCCGGCCCCGCCCCCGAGCCCCTGCCCACCGTGCCCTGGCCTGGCGCGGGGGAGGGCCGGCTCCCGCGCACTCTCCGGCTCCGTCCCGCCCTCCCCACGCCTGGAAGGCTGTCCCTGCGCGCCCGTGTCCGTGTCCGTGGGTCCGATCGCTGGGGCGTGGGACGCTGGTGCGGTGCGTCCCTGTTTTCGGTGGGGGAGGGGGCCGTGTGCGCCCGACCGACCGCCAGACCCGTCAGTCTCTCCTTGCCCTGGTCCCCGCCCACCTTCGCCCCCCAGCCCCCCCCGCCCCGATCTGGACAGGGGGTCTGGCGAAGCGCCAGGGCGGCGGGCGGGAGGCACTGGACTGGGCAGGGAGGGACGCCTGGCCGCTGGGCCTCTTGGGGCCTCCGGGAGCTCCCGCCTCAGTCTAAGGCCGCGCCGCCCCGGAGGCGCCCGATCCCGTCTGGTCTGGGAAGCTAAGCAGGGTCGGTCCCGGCCGGGCCCTGGATGGGAGACCCGGGGGCCGCCGTACGCTTTTTTGTTTTTTTTTCCTTTGCCTCTTTGGCTCTCCCGACCCCCAGGCCCAGAAGGCGTGTGTGTGTGTGGGGGGGCGGGCTCCTCCTCCGCCGCCCGCCTCGGCTGGGAAGGGGGGGCCCTCCGCCCTCCGGGCCCGCCCCGGGCCTGCCCCCACCGCCCCGGCTGGCCCGGACCCTGCCCCGTGGACCCTGGAGAGAGGTCAGGTTTTTACATGTCAAGGCTCAGTCCCCGAGGCTGTCGCCCCTCAGACAGCTGTGGCAGGGCCGGGCCTCCGCAACTTCTGACGGACCGGCTCTAAATTCAGCACACGCTCAGGCCCAATACACGATAACGAATGCAACTTTTCCAAAGGATTCATATTCGAGGTCGCAGAAGATCTACGTCGCACCTAGGGGAAACGGGTGCCGACTTACACGGAAAACTTGGCAGAAGCATCAAGGACGGCCCAAATCCATGGAGAGTTAGACAGTGTTCCCAGACAGATGGACGCAGAATCCCCAAGATAATCATTTCCCCCGAATGAAGACATGATCCAATTTAAAGGGGGTTATGACAACTAGAAATTTACAGTCTGTTTCTTTCTCTTTTACTTTTAACTTGGGAAGTGGATATGTTAGAGCATAAGCGTTGTGATGATTCTATTAAATAGAATGAACTGTACCGAGCCTCCACCGCCGACCTTATACACGTGGGAGTTTATTCCCGGGTTGGACACCGCTGTGTGTCTGTTCCTGAAGGCCTGGAACCCAGAAAACCCTTCTCCCAAACAAATCCCCTGTGGACGGTCACCCTTTTCCTCGCTTTTCCTTTGAAAGTTTTGGCTCCCTAGGACGTGACTCTCTCACGGAGACGTTCTGTTCCTTTCACGGGCTCTATCATATACGTGGAACCCTTCTGGCTTCATTCTGGGGAACTTGTGTTCCAGGGGAGACCTTGGGTCCGGAGAAGCATCCTCTCTCACACGCGAAGCTGCGGTTCGTCGGCGCTGCTGTGGACCGGCACCGCAGGGAGACGTGGAAATCTCTCTGAACCGTCTTTCACCGGGTCCACGGAAACGGGGCTCCCGTGAGTACCGCCCCGGGTGTTTCCCGGTCACGCGTGCCCTCTCTTCTCTATGGTACGTGCCACGCAGAGAATAGGCTTGTTCCTACATCATGCCCCTGGTTTTTTTTTTTTTGTTCTTTTTTTTTTTTTTTTATCCCTTTATGCTAAATTGTTTTCCAAATGGTTGTATAAATCCAGCTGCCCCGTGGGCAGCGTGCGTGGAAGGGTTCCCCTCCCAGCCGACAGAGCGATCGGGGTTTTAAGTTTCCTCCCTACCGGGTGGGGTGCCCTAGGCTTTCGCCCCTTCTTTGGTCCCGCCCGCCGGCCTGCGGGGGTCGGGGGGCGGGGGGTGGCGAAGGGGGAGCCCCCTCCCTCCGCCCTCCCGGCCGGCCCCGGCTCCCGCCACCCCGCCCCGCCCCCGGCCTCGGCCCCCGCCCCCGCCGCCTCCTCCCCTCCCCCCGCCGCGGCACCACCGCCAGGCGGCGGCAGCGGCAGCCGCAGCGGGAGCGGCGGGGCCGTCCCGGCCCTTCTGCAGGCTGCCGGGGGTGGGCCCCAGACCCGGGCCCACAGGGAGCCGGGTGGCGGGATCCCTAAGCGCCGCTGGCTCTCCGCAGCCCCCCCCCCCCCCCCGTACTCCGGGACGTCCCCGGCTCCTCCCGCCACCCCGCTCCTCCGCCCACCCCCCGGCCCCGACGGGGATCGGGGCAGAACGGTCCTCCCCAGGCAGGGGGGCCGCGCGTCTTCGGGACCTGCGGGGAGGGACCGGGCCCACGGCCCCGCCTCCTGGTCCCGGCCCCGCCCCCGACCCCCTCCTCACCGTGCCCCGGCGTGGCGCGGGGGAGGGCCGGCTCCCGCGCACTCTCCGGCTCCGGCCCTCCGTCGCCACGCCGGGAAGGCTGTCCCTGCGCGCCCGTGTCCGTGTCCGCGGGTCCGATCGCTGGGGCGTGGGACGCTGGCGCGGTGCGTCCCTGTTGGCGGTGGCGGACGGGGGCGTGTGCGCCCGCGCGCCAGACCCGGCGGTGGGTCTCCCCCTGCCCTCAGCCCCGCCCCCCGCCCGCCTCCCCGCGCCCCGATCTGGACACGGGGATCTCGGGAAGCGCCAGGGCGCCAGGGCGTCGGGCGGGAGGGACTCGACTGGGCAGGGAGGGACGCCTGGCCGCTGGGCCTCTTGGGGCGTCCCACGGCACCCGCCTCAGTCTAAGGCCGCGCCGCCCCGAAGGCGCCCGATCCCGTCTGCTCTGGGAAGCTAAGCAGGGTCGGGCCCGGCCGGGTCCTGGATGGGAGACCCGGGAGACCCGGGGGCCGCCGTACGCTTTTTTGTTTTTTTTGTCCTTTGCCTCTTTTGCTGCCCCGCCCCCTGGCCTGGAAGCTGTGTGCCTGTGTGTGTCACCGGCGTGGCGCGGGGGAGAGCCCGCACCCGCGCACTCTCCAGCTCTGGCCCTCCGTCCCCACGCCGGGAAGTCTGTCCCTGCGCGCCCGTGTCCCTGTCCGTGGGTCTGCTCGTGGGGGCGTGGGACGCTGGCGCGGTGCGTCCGTGTTGGCGGTGACGGAGGGGGGCGTGTGCGCCCGCGCGCCAGACCCGTCGGTCTCCCCCTGCCCTCAGCCCCGCCCCCCGCCCGCCTCCCCGCGCCCCGAGCTGGACACGGGGGTCTCGGGAAGCGCCAGGGCGCCAGGGCGGCGGGCGGGAGGGACTCGACTGGGCAGGGAAGGACGCCTGGCCGCTGGGCCTCTTGGGGCGTCCCACGGCACCCGCCTCAGTCTAAGGCCGCGCCGCCCCTGAGGCGCCCGATCCCGTCTGCTCTGGGAAGCTAAGCAGGGTCGGGCCCGGCCAGGCCCTGGATGGGAGACCGGGGGCCGCCGTACGCTTTTGTTTTCTTTTTCCTTTGCCTCTTTTGCTGTCCCGACCCCCCCTGGCCCGGAATGTGTGTGTGTGTGGGGGGGTCTCCCCCTCCTCCGCCCGCCTAGGCTGGGAAGGGGGGGCCCCTCCGCCCTCCGAAACGTCCCCGGCTCCCGCCACCCCGCTCCTCCCCCGGCCCGGCCCCGGCCCCCGGCGCCTCTTCCCCTGCAGCACCGCCAGGCGGCGGCAGCGGGAGCGGGAGCGGCGGGGCCATCCCAGCCCTTCTGCCGGCAGCCGGGGGGGCCCCAGACCCGGGCCCACAGCGGACCGGGTGGCGGGATCCCTAAGCGCTGCTGGCTCTCCCCGGCCCCCCGTACTCCGGGACGTCCCCTTCGGCGGGCGGGGGGCCAGCCCGCGGAAGAAAACCGTCCCCTGGGCCCCCGACCCCCAGCCCACCGTGGACTTCCTCTCCGCCCCCGCACACCGGGGCCTCCGGCCCGGGACTCACGCTGGGCGGGGCTCCTCTCCCGGGGAGGCGGGGGGGCTCCCGAGGGACACACAGGCGCACCGCACCGCGCCGCACACGGCAGGTCGCCGGCCACGGCCACCCGGGCAGACAGAGAGGACGTGCCACGGGAAACCAGGGAACAGCGGGGAGCGCGCGCTCCCGGACCCCAACGACCCGCCGGCCGCCCGACCAAGCGACGGGCCGGCCGGCACCGGGACCCCGCGGGTGCCGCTGCCACCCGCGTGCCCCGACGGGGATCGGGGATCGGGGCAGAACGGTCCTCCCCAGGCAGGGGGGCCGCGCGTCTTCCGGACCTCCCGGCCCCGCCTCCTGGTCCCGGCCCCGCCCCCGAGCCCCTGCCCACCGTGCCCTGGCCTGGCGCGGGGGAGGGCCGGCTCCCGCGCACTCTCCGGCTCCGTCCCGCCCTCCCCACGCCTGGAAGGCTGTCCCTGCGCGCCCGTGTCCGTGTCCGTGGGTCCGATCGCTGGGGCGTGGGACGCTGGTGCGGTGCGTCCCTGTTTTCGGTGGGGGAGGGGGCCGTGTGCGCCCGACCGACCGCCAGACCCGTCAGTCTCTCCTTGCCCTGGTCCCCGCCCACCTTCGCCCCCCAGCCCCCCCCGCCCCGATCTGGACAGGGGGTCTGGCGAAGCGCCAGGGCGGCGGGCGGGAGGCACTGGACTGGGCAGGGAGGGACGCCTGGCCGCTGGGCCTCTTGGGGCCTCCGGGAGCTCCCGCCTCAGTCTAAGGCCGCGCCGCCCCGGAGGCGCCCGATCCCGTCTGGTCTGGGAAGCTAAGCAGGGTCGGTCCCGGCCGGGCCCTGGATGGGAGACCCGGGGGCCGCCGTACGCTTTTTGCCCGGACCCTGCCCCGTGGACCCTGGAGAGAGGTCAGGTTTTTACATGTCAAGGCTCAGTCCCCGAGGCTGTCGCCCCTCAGACAGCTGTGGCAGGGCCGGGCCTCCGCAACTTCTGACGGACCGGCTCTAAATTCAGCACACACTCAGGCCCAATACACGATAACGAATGCAACTTTTCCAAAGGATTCATATTCGAGGTCGCAGAAGATCTACGTCGCACCTAGGGGAAACGGGTGCCGACTTACACGGAAAACTTGGCAGAAGCATCAAGGACGGCCCAAATCCATGGAGAGTTAGACAGTGTTCCCAGACAGATGGACGCAGAATCCCCAAGATAATCATTTCCCCCGAATGAAGACATGATCCAATTTAAAGGGGGTTATGACAACTAGAAATTTACAGTCTGTTTCTTTCTCTTTTACTTTTAACTTGGGAAGTGGATATGTTAGAGCATAAGCGTTGTGATGATTCTATTAAATAGAATGAACTGTACCGAGCCTCCACCGCCGACCTTATACACGTGGGAGTTTATTCCCGGGTTGGACACCGCTGTGTGTCTGTTCCTGAAGGCCTGGAACCCAGAAAACCCTTCTCCCAAACAAATCCCCTGTGGACGGTCACCCTTTTCCTCGCTTTTCCTTTGAAAGTTTTGGCTCCCTAGGACGTGACTCTCTCACGGAGACGTTCTGTTCCTTTCACGGGCTCTATCATATACGTGGAACCCTTCTGGCTTCATTCTGGGGAACTTGTGTTCCAGGGGAGACCTTGGGTCCGGAGAAGCATCCTCTCTCACACGCGAAGCTGCGGTTCGTCGGCGCTGCTGTGGACCGGCACCGCAGGGAGACGTGGAAATCTCTCTGAACCGTCTTTCACCGGGTCCACGGAAACGGGGCTCCCGTGAGTACCGCCCCGGGTGTTTCCCGGTCACGCGTGCCCTCTCTTCTCTATGGTACGTGCCACGCAGAGAATAGGCTTGTTCCTACATCATGCCCCTGGTTTTTTTTTTTTTGTTCTTTTTTTTTTTTTTTTATCCCTTTATGCTAAATTGTTTTCCAAATGGTTGTATAAATCCAGCTGCCCCGTGGGCAGCGTGCGTGGAAGGGTTCCCCTCCCAGCCGACAGAGCGATCGGGGTTTTAAGTTTCCTCCCTACCGGGTGGGGTGCCCTAGGCTTTCGCCCCTTCTTTGGTCCCGCCCGCCGGCCTGCGGGGGTCGGGGGGCGGGGGGTGGCGAAGGGGGAGCCCCCTCCCTCCGCCCTCCCGGCCGGCCCCGGCTCCCGCCACCCCGCCCCGCCCCCGGCCTCGGCCCCCGCCCCCGCCGCCTCCTCCCCTCCCCCCGCCGCGGCACCACCGCCAGGCGGCGGCAGCGGCAGCCGCAGCGGGAGCGGCGGGGCCGTCCCGGCCCTTCTGCAGGCTGCCGGGGGTGGGCCCCAGACCCGGGCCCACAGGGAGCCGGGTGGCGGGATCCCTAAGCGCCGCTGGCTCTCCGCAGCCCCCCCCCCCCCCCCCCGTACTCCGGGACGTCCCCGGCTCCTCCCGCCACCCCGCTCCTCCGCCCACCCCCCGGCCCCGACGGGGATCGGGGCAGAACGGTCCTCCCCAGGCAGGGGGGCCGCGCGTCTTCGGGACCTGCGGGGAGGGACCGGGCCCACGGCCCCGCCTCCTGGTCCCGGCCCCGCCCCCGACCCCCTCCTCACCGTGCCCCGGCGTGGCGCGGGGGAGGGCCGGCTCCCGCGCACTCTCCGGCTCCGGCCCTCCGTCGCCACGCCGGGAAGGCTGTCCCTGCGCGCCCGTGTCCGTGTCCGCGGGTCCGATCGCTGGGGCGTGGGACGCTGGCGCGGTGCGTCCCTGTTGGCGGTGGCGGACGGGGGCGTGTGCGCCCGCGCGCCAGACCCGGCGGTGGGTCTCCCCCTGCCCTCAGCCCCGCCCCCCGCCCGCCTCCCCGCGCCCCGATCTGGACACGGGGATCTCGGGAAGCGCCAGGGCGCCAGGGCGTCGGGCGGGAGGGACTCGACTGGGCAGGGAGGGACGCCTGGCCGCTGGGCCTCTTGGGGCGTCCCACGGCACCCGCCTCAGTCTAAGGCCGCGCCGCCCCGAAGGCGCCCGATCCCGTCTGCTCTGGGAAGCTAAGCAGGGTCGGGCCCGGCCGGGTCCTGGATGGGAGACCCGGGAGACCCGGGGGCCGCCGTACGCTTTTTTGTTTTTTTTGTCCTTTGCCTCTTTTGCTGCCCCGCCCCCTGGCCTGGAAGCTGTGTGCCTGTGTGTGTCACCGGCGTGGCGCGGGGGAGAGCCCGCACCCGCGCACTCTCCAGCTCTGGCCCTCCGTCCCCACGCCGGGAAGTCTGTCCCTGCGCGCCCGTGTCCCTGTCCGTGGGTCTGCTCGTGGGGGCGTGGGACGCTGGCGCGGTGCGTCCGTGTTGGCGGTGACGGAGGGGGGCGTGTGCGCCCGCGCGCCAGACCCGTCGGTCTCCCCCTGCCCTCAGCCCCGCCCCCCGCCCGCCTCCCCGCGCCCCGAGCTGGACACGGGGGTCTCGGGAAGCGCCAGGGCGCCAGGGCGGCGGGCGGGAGGGACTCGACTGGGCAGGGAAGGACGCCTGGCCGCTGGGCCTCTTGGGGCGTCCCACGGCACCCGCCTCAGTCTAAGGCCGCGCCGCCCCTGAGGCGCCCGATCCCGTCTGCTCTGGGAAGCTAAGCAGGGTCGGGCCCGGCCAGGCCCTGGATGGGAGACCGGGGGCCGCCGTACGCTTTTGTTTTCTTTTTCCTTTGCCTCTTTTGCTGTCCCGACCCCCCCTGGCCCGGAATGTGTGTGTGTGTGTGGGGGTCTCCCCCTCCTCCGCCCGCCTAGGCTGGGAAGGGGGGGCCCCTCCGCCCTCCGAAACGTCCCCGGCTCCCGCCACCCCGCTCCTCCCCCGGCCCGGCCCCGGCCCCCGGCGCCTCTTCCCCTGCAGCACCGCCAGGCGGCGGCAGCGGGAGCGGGAGCGGCGGGGCCATCCCAGCCCTTCTGCCGGCAGCCGGGGGGGCCCCAGACCCGGGCCCACAGCGGACCGGGTGGCGGGATCCCTAAGCGCTGCTGGCTCTCCCCGGCCCCCCGTACTCCGGGACGTCCCCTTCGGCGGGCGGGGGGCCAGCCCGCGGAAGAAAACCGTCCCCTGGGCCCCCGACCCCCAGCCCACCGTGGACTTCCTCTCCGCCCCCGCACACCGGGGCCTCCGGCCCGGGACTCACGCTGGGCGGGGCTCCTCTCCCGGGGAGGCGGGGGGGCTCCCGAGGGACACACAGGCGCACCGCACCGCGCCGCACACGGCAGGTCGCCGGCCACGGCCACCCGGGCAGACAGAGAGGACGTGCCACGGGAAACCAGGGAACAGCGGGGAGCGCGCGCTCCCGGACCCCAACGACCCGCCGGCCGCCCGACCAAGCGACGGGCCGGCCGGCACCGGGACCCCGCGGGTGCCGCTGCCACCCGCGTGCCCCGACGGGGATCGGGGATCGGGGCAGAACGGTCCTCCCCAGGCAGGGGGGCCGCGCGTCTTCCGGACCTCCCGGCCCCGCCTCCTGGTCCCGGCCCCGCCCCCGAGCCCCTGCCCACCGTGCCCTGGCCTGGCGCGGGGGAGGGCCGGCTCCCGCGCACTCTCCGGCTCCGTCCCGCCCTCCCCACGCCTGGAAGGCTGTCCCTGCGCGCCCGTGTCCGTGTCCGTGGGTCCGATCGCTGGGGCGTGGGACGCTGGTGCGGTGCGTCCCTGTTTTCGGTGGGGGAGGGGGCCGTGTGCGCCCGACCGACCGCCAGACCCGTCAGTCTCTCCTTGCCCTGGTCCCCGCCCACCTTCGCCCCCCAGCCCCCCCCGCCCCGATCTGGACAGGGGGTCTGGCGAAGCGCCAGGGCGGCGGGCGGGAGGCACTGGACTGGGCAGGGAGGGACGCCTGGCCGCTGGGCCTCTTGGGGCCTCCGGGAGCTCCCGCCTCAGTCTAAGGCCGCGCCGCCCCGGAGGCGCCCGATCCCGTCTGGTCTGGGAAGCTAAGCAGGGTCGGTCCCGGCCGGGCCCTGGATGGGAGACCCGGGGGCCGCCGTACGCTTTTTTGTTTTTTTTTCCTTTGCCTCTTTGGCTCTCCCGACCCCCAGGCCCAGAAGGCGTGTGTGTGTGTGGGGGGGCGGGCTCCTCCTCCGCCGCCCGCCTCGGCTGGGAAGGGGGGGCCCTCCGCCCTCCGGGCCCGCCCCGGGCCTGCCCCCACCGCCCCGGCTGGCCCGGACCCTGCCCCGTGGACCCTGGAGAGAGGTCAGGTTTTTACATGTCAAGGCTCAGTCCCCGAGGCTGTCGCCCCTCAGACAGCTGTGGCAGGGCCGGGCCTCCGCAACTTCTGACGGACCGGCTCTAAATTCAGCACACGCTCAGGCCCAATACACGATAACGAATGCAACTTTTCCAAAGGATTCATATTCGAGGTCGCAGAAGATCTACGTCGCACCTAGGGGAAACGGGTGCCGACTTACACGGAAAACTTGGCAGAAGCATCAAGGACGGCCCAAATCCATGGAGAGTTAGACAGTGTTCCCAGACAGATGGACGCAGAATCCCCAAGATAATCATTTCCCCCGAATGAAGACATGATCCAATTTAAAGGGGGTTATGACAACTAGAAATTTACAGTCTGTTTCTTTCTCTTTTACTTTTAACTTGGGAAGTGGATATGTTAGAGCATAAGCGTTGTGATGATTCTATTAAATAGAATGAACTGTACCGAGCCTCCACCGCCGACCTTATACACGTGGGAGTTTATTCCCGGGTTGGACACCGCTGTGTGTCTGTTCCTGAAGGCCTGGAACCCAGAAAACCCTTCTCCCAAACAAATCCCCTGTGGACGGTCACCCTTTTCCTCGCTTTTCCTTTGAAAGTTTTGGCTCCCTAGGACGTGACTCTCTCACGGAGACGTTCTGTTCCTTTCACGGGCTCTATCATATACGTGGAACCCTTCTGGCTTCATTCTGGGGAACTTGTGTTCCAGGGGAGACCTTGGGTCCGGAGAAGCATCCTCTCTCACACGCGAAGCTGCGGTTCGTCGGCGCTGCTGTGGACCGGCACCGCAGGGAGACGTGGAAATCTCTCTGAACCGTCTTTCACCGGGTCCACGGAAACGGGGCTCCCGTGAGTACCGCCCCGGGTGTTTCCCGGTCACGCGTGCCCTCTCTTCTCTATGGTACGTGCCACGCAGAGAATAGGCTTGTTCCTACATCATGCCCCTGGTTTTTTTTTTTTTGTTCTTTTTTTTTTTTTTTTATCCCTTTATGCTAAATTGTTTTCCAAATGGTTGTATAAATCCAGCTGCCCCGTGGGCAGCGTGCGTGGAAGGGTTCCCCTCCCAGCCGACAGAGCGATCGGGGTTTTAAGTTTCCTCCCTACCGGGTGGGGTGCCCTAGGCTTTCGCCCCTTCTTTGGTCCCGCCCGCCGGCCTGCGGGGGTCGGGGGGCGGGGGGTGGCGAAGGGGGAGCCCCCTCCCTCCGCCCTCCCGGCCGGCCCCGGCTCCCGCCACCCCGCCCCGCCCCCGGCCTCGGCCCCCGCCCCCGCCGCCTCCTCCCCTCCCCCCGCCGCGGCACCACCGCCAGGCGGCGGCAGCGGCAGCCGCAGCGGGAGCGGCGGGGCCGTCCCGGCCCTTCTGCAGGCTGCCGGGGGTGGGCCCCAGACCCGGGCCCACAGGGAGCCGGGTGGCGGGATCCCTAAGCGCCGCTGGCTCTCCGCAGCCCCCCCCCCCCCCCCGTACTCCGGGACGTCCCCGGCTCCTCCCGCCACCCCGCTCCTCCGCCCACCCCCCGGCCCCGACGGGGATCGGGGCAGAACGGTCCTCCCCAGGCAGGGGGGCCGCGCGTCTTCGGGACCTGCGGGGAGGGACCGGGCCCACGGCCCCGCCTCCTGGTCCCGGCCCCGCCCCCGACCCCCTCCTCACCGTGCCCCGGCGTGGCGCGGGGGAGGGCCGGCTCCCGCGCACTCTCCGGCTCCGGCCCTCCGTCGCCACGCCGGGAAGGCTGTCCCTGCGCGCCCGTGTCCGTGTCCGCGGGTCCGATCGCTGGGGCGTGGGACGCTGGCGCGGTGCGTCCCTGTTGGCGGTGGCGGACGGGGGCGTGTGCGCCCGCGCGCCAGACCCGGCGGTGGGTCTCCCCCTGCCCTCAGCCCCGCCCCCCGCCCGCCTCCCCGCGCCCCGATCTGGACACGGGGATCTCGGGAAGCGCCAGGGCGCCAGGGCGTCGGGCGGGAGGGACTCGACTGGGCAGGGAGGGACGCCTGGCCGCTGGGCCTCTTGGGGCGTCCCACGGCACCCGCCTCAGTCTAAGGCCGCGCCGCCCCGAAGGCGCCCGATCCCGTCTGCTCTGGGAAGCTAAGCAGGGTCGGGCCCGGCCGGGTCCTGGATGGGAGACCCGGGAGACCCGGGGGCCGCCGTACGCTTTTTTGTTTTTTTTGTCCTTTGCCTCTTTTGCTGCCCCGCCCCCTGGCCTGGAAGCTGTGTGCCTGTGTGTGTCACCGGCGTGGCGCGGGGGAGAGCCCGCACCCGCGCACTCTCCAGCTCTGGCCCTCCGTCCCCACGCCGGGAAGTCTGTCCCTGCGCGCCCGTGTCCCTGTCCGTGGGTCTGCTCGTGGGGGCGTGGGACGCTGGCGCGGTGCGTCCGTGTTGGCGGTGACGGAGGGGGGCGTGTGCGCCCGCGCGCCAGACCCGTCGGTCTCCCCCTGCCCTCAGCCCCGCCCCCCGCCCGCCTCCCCGCGCCCCGAGCTGGACACGGGGGTCTCGGGAAGCGCCAGGGCGCCAGGGCGGCGGGCGGGAGGGACTCGACTGGGCAGGGAAGGACGCCTGGCCGCTGGGCCTCTTGGGGCGTCCCACGGCACCCGCCTCAGTCTAAGGCCGCGCCGCCCCTGAGGCGCCCGATCCCGTCTGCTCTGGGAAGCTAAGCAGGGTCGGGCCCGGCCAGGCCCTGGATGGGAGACCGGGGGCCGCCGTACGCTTTTGTTTTCTTTTTCCTTTGCCTCTTTTGCTGTCCCGACCCCCCCTGGCCCGGAATGTGTGTGTGTGTGGGGGGGTCTCCCCCTCCTCCGCCCGCCTAGGCTGGGAAGGGGGGGCCCCTCCGCCCTCCGAAACGTCCCCGGCTCCCGCCACCCCGCTCCTCCCCCGGCCCGGCCCCGGCCCCCGGCGCCTCTTCCCCTGCAGCACCGCCAGGCGGCGGCAGCGGGAGCGGGAGCGGCGGGGCCATCCCAGCCCTTCTGCCGGCAGCCGGGGGGGCCCCAGACCCGGGCCCACAGCGGACCGGGTGGCGGGATCCCTAAGCGCTGCTGGCTCTCCCCGGCCCCCCGTACTCCGGGACGTCCCCTTCGGCGGGCGGGGGGCCAGCCCGCGGAAGAAAACCGTCCCCTGGGCCCCCGACCCCCAGCCCACCGTGGACTTCCTCTCCGCCCCCGCACACCGGGGCCTCTGGCCCGGGACTCACGCTGGGCGGGGCTCCTCTCCCGGGGAGGCGGGGGGGCTCCCGAGGGACACACAGGCGCACCGCACCGCGCCGCACACGGCAGGTCGCCGGCCACGGCCACCCGGGCAGACAGAGAGGACGTGCCACGGGAAACCAGGGAACAGCGGGGAGCGCGCGCTCCCGGACCCCAACGACCCGCCGGCCGCCCGACCAAGCGACGGGCCGGCCGGCACCGGGACCCCGCGGGTGCCGCTGCCACCCGCGTGCCCCGACGGGGATCGGGGATCGGGGCAGAACGGTCCTCCCCAGGCAGGGGGGCCGCGCGTCTTCCGGACCTCCCGGCCCCGCCTCCTGGTCCCGGCCCCGCCCCCGAGCCCCTGCCCACCGTGCCCTGGCCTGGCGCGGGGGAGGGCCGGCTCCCGCGCACTCTCCGGCTCCGTCCCGCCCTCCCCACGCCTGGAAGGCTGTCCCTGCGCGCCCGTGTCCGTGTCCGTGGGTCCGATCGCTGGGGCGTGGGACGCTGGTGCGGTGCGTCCCTGTTTTCGGTGGGGGAGGGGGCCGTGTGCGCCCGACCGACCGCCAGACCCGTCAGTCTCTCCTTGCCCTGGTCCCCGCCCACCTTCGCCCCCCAGCCCCCCCCGCCCCGATCTGGACAGGGGGTCTGGCGAAGCGCCAGGGCGGCGGGCGGGAGGCACTGGACTGGGCAGGGAGGGACGCCTGGCCGCTGGGCCTCTTGGGGCCTCCGGGAGCTCCCGCCTCAGTCTAAGGCCGCGCCGCCCCGGAGGCGCCCGATCCCGTCTGGTCTGGGAAGCTAAGCAGGGTCGGTCCCGGCCGGGCCCTGGATGGGAGACCCGGGGGCCGCCGTACGCTTTTTTGTTTTTTTTTCCTTTGCCTCTTTGGCTCTCCCGACCCCCAGGCCCAGAAGGCGTGTGTGTGTGTGGGGGGGCGGGCTCCTCCTCCGCCGCCCGCCTCGGCTGGGAAGGGGGGGCCCTCCGCCCTCCGGGCCCGCCCCGGGCCTGCCCCCACCGCCCCGGCTGGCCCGGACCCTGCCCCGTGGACCCTGGAGAGAGGTCAGGTTTTTACATGTCAAGGCTCAGTCCCCGAGGCTGTCGCCCCTCAGACAGCTGTGGCAGGGCCGGGCCTCCGCAACTTCTGACGGACCGGCTCTAAATTCAGCACACGCTCAGGCCCAATACACGATAACGAATGCAACTTTTCCAAAGGATTCATATTCGAGGTCGCAGAAGATCTACGTCGCACCTAGGGGAAACGGGTGCCGACTTACACGGAAAACTTGGCAGAAGCATCAAGGACGGCCCAAATCCATGGAGAGTTAGACAGTGTTCCCAGACAGATGGACGCAGAATCCCCAAGATAATCATTTCCCCCGAATGAAGACATGATCCAATTTAAAGGGGGTTATGACAACTAGAAATTTACAGTCTGTTTCTTTCTCTTTTACTTTTAACTTGGGAAGTGGATATGTTAGAGCATAAGCGTTGTGATGATTCTATTAAATAGAATGAACTGTACCGAGCCTCCACCGCCGACCTTATACACGTGGGAGTTTATTCCCGGGTTGGACACCGCTGTGTGTCTGTTCCTGAAGGCCTGGAACCCAGAAAACCCTTCTCCCAAACAAATCCCCTGTGGACGGTCACCCTTTTCCTCGCTTTTCCTTTGAAAGTTTTGGCTCCCTAGGACGTGACTCTCTCACGGAGACGTTCTGTTCCTTTCACGGGCTCTATCATATACGTGGAACCCTTCTGGCTTCATTCTGGGGAACTTGTGTTCCAGGGGAGACCTTGGGTCCGGAGAAGCATCCTCTCTCACACGCGAAGCTGCGGTTCGTCGGCGCTGCTGTGGACCGGCACCGCAGGGAGACGTGGAAATCTCTCTGAACCGTCTTTCACCGGGTCCACGGAAACGGGGCTCCCGTGAGTACCGCCCCGGGTGTTTCCCGGTCACGCGTGCCCTCTCTTCTCTATGGTACGTGCCACGCAGAGAATAGGCTTGTTCCTACATCATGCCCCTGGTTTTTTTTTTTTTGTTCTTTTTTTTTTTTTTTTATCCCTTTATGCTAAATTGTTTTCCAAATGGTTGTATAAATCCAGCTGCCCCGTGGGCAGCGTGCGTGGAAGGGTTCCCCTCCCAGCCGACAGAGCGATCGGGGTTTTAAGTTTCCTCCCTACCGGGTGGGGTGCCCTAGGCTTTCGCCCCTTCTTTGGTCCCGCCCGCCGGCCTGCGGGGGTCGGGGGGCGGGGGGTGGCGAAGGGGGAGCCCCCTCCCTCCGCCCTCCCGGCCGGCCCCGGCTCCCGCCACCCCGCCCCGCCCCCGGCCTCGGCCCCCGCCCCCGCCGCCTCCTCCCCTCCCCCCGCCGCGGCACCACCGCCAGGCGGCGGCAGCGGCAGCCGCAGCGGGAGCGGCGGGGCCGTCCCGGCCCTTCTGCAGGCTGCCGGGGGTGGGCCCCAGACCCGGGCCCACAGGGAGCCGGGTGGCGGGATCCCTAAGCGCCGCTGGCTCTCCGCAGCCCCCCCCCCCCCCCCCGTACTCCGGGACGTCCCCGGCTCCTCCCGCCACCCCGCTCCTCCGCCCACCCCCCGGCCCCGACGGGGATCGGGGCAGAACGGTCCTCCCCAGGCAGGGGGGCCGCGCGTCTTCGGGACCTGCGGGGAGGGACCGGGCCCACGGCCCCGCCTCCTGGTCCCGGCCCCGCCCCCGACCCCCTCCTCACCGTGCCCCGGCGTGGCGCGGGGGAGGGCCGGCTCCCGCGCACTCTCCGGCTCCGGCCCTCCGTCGCCACGCCGGGAAGGCTGTCCCTGCGCGCCCGTGTCCGTGTCCGCGGGTCCGATCGCTGGGGCGTGGGACGCTGGCGCGGTGCGTCCCTGTTGGCGGTGGCGGACGGGGGCGTGTGCGCCCGCGCGCCAGACCCGGCGGTGGGTCTCCCCCTGCCCTCAGCCCCGCCCCCCGCCCGCCTCCCCGCGCCCCGATCTGGACACGGGGATCTCGGGAAGCGCCAGGGCGCCAGGGCGTCGGGCGGGAGGGACTCGACTGGGCAGGGAGGGACGCCTGGCCGCTGGGCCTCTTGGGGCGTCCCACGGCACCCGCCTCAGTCTAAGGCCGCGCCGCCCCGAAGGCGCCCGATCCCGTCTGCTCTGGGAAGCTAAGCAGGGTCGGGCCCGGCCGGGTCCTGGATGGGAGACCCGGGAGACCCGGGGGCCGCCGTACGCTTTTTTGTTTTTTTTGTCCTTTGCCTCTTTTGCTGCCCCGCCCCCTGGCCTGGAAGCTGTGTGCCTGTGTGTGTCACCGGCGTGGCGCGGGGGAGAGCCCGCACCCGCGCACTCTCCAGCTCTGGCCCTCCGTCCCCACGCCGGGAAGTCTGTCCCTGCGCGCCCGTGTCCCTGTCCGTGGGTCTGCTCGTGGGGGCGTGGGACGCTGGCGCGGTGCGTCCGTGTTGGCGGTGACGGAGGGGGGCGTGTGCGCCCGCGCGCCAGACCCGTCGGTCTCCCCCTGCCCTCAGCCCCGCCCCCCGCCCGCCTCCCCGCGCCCCGAGCTGGACACGGGGGTCTCGGGAAGCGCCAGGGCGCCAGGGCGGCGGGCGGGAGGGACTCGACTGGGCAGGGAAGGACGCCTGGCCGCTGGGCCTCTTGGGGCGTCCCACGGCACCCGCCTCAGTCTAAGGCCGCGCCGCCCCTGAGGCGCCCGATCCCGTCTGCTCTGGGAAGCTAAGCAGGGTCGGGCCCGGCCAGGCCCTGGATGGGAGACCGGGGGCCGCCGTACGCTTTTGTTTTCTTTTTCCTTTGCCTCTTTTGCTGTCCCGACCCCCCCTGGCCCGGAATGTGTGTGTGTGTGGGGGGGTCTCCCCCTCCTCCGCCCGCCTAGGCTGGGAAGGGGGGGCCCCTCCGCCCTCCGAAACGTCCCCGGCTCCCGCCACCCCGCTCCTCCCCCGGCCCGGCCCCGGCCCCCGGCGCCTCTTCCCCTGCAGCACCGCCAGGCGGCGGCAGCGGGAGCGGGAGCGGCGGGGCCATCCCAGCCCTTCTGCCGGCAGCCGGGGGGGCCCCAGACCCGGGCCCACAGCGGACCGGGTGGCGGGATCCCTAAGCGCTGCCGGCTCTCCCCGGCCCCCCGTACTCCGGGACGTCCCCTTCGGCGGGCGGGGGGCCAGCCCGCGGAAGAAAACCGTCCCCTGGGCCCCCGACCCCCAGCCCACCGTGGACTTCCTCTCCGCCCCCGCACACCGGGGCCTCCGGCCCGGGACTCACGCTGGGCGGGGCTCCTCTCCCGGGGAGGCGGGGGGGCTCCCGAGGGACACACAGGCGCACCGCACCGCGCCGCACACGGCAGGTCGCCGGCCACGGCCACCCGGGCAGACAGAGAGGACGTGCCACGGGAAACCAGGGAACAGCGGGGAGCGCGCGCTCCCGGACCCCAACGACCCGCCGGCCGCCCGACCAAGCGACGGGCCGGCCGGCACCGGGACCCCGCGGGTGCCGCTGCCACCCGCGTGCCCCGACGGGGATCGGGGATCGGGGCAGAACGGTCCTCCCCAGGCAGGGGGGCCGCGCGTCTTCCGGACCTCCCGGCCCCGCCTCCTGGTCCCGGCCCCGCCCCCGAGCCCCTGCCCACCGTGCCCTGGCCTGGCGCGGGGGAGGGCCGGCTCCCGCGCACTCTCCGGCTCCGTCCCGCCCTCCCCACGCCTGGAAGGCTGTCCCTGCGCGCCCGTGTCCGTGTCCGTGGGTCCGATCGCTGGGGCGTGGGACGCTGGTGCGGTGCGTCCCTGTTTTCGGTGGGGGAGGGGGCCGTGTGCGCCCGACCGACCGCCAGACCCGTCAGTCTCTCCTTGCCCTGGTCCCCGCCCACCTTCGCCCCCCAGCCCCCCCCGCCCCGATCTGGACAGGGGGTCTGGCGAAGCGCCAGGGCGGCGGGCGGGAGGCACTGGACTGGGCAGGGAGGGACGCCTGGCCGCTGGGCCTCTTGGGGCCTCCGGGAGCTCCCGCCTCAGTCTAAGGCCGCGCCGCCCCGGAGGCGCCCGATCCCGTCTGGTCTGGGAAGCTAAGCAGGGTCGGTCCCGGCCGGGCCCTGGATGGGAGACCCGGGGGCCGCCGTACGCTTTTTTGTTTTTTTTTCCTTTGCCTCTTTGGCTCTCCCGACCCCCAGGCCCAGAAGGCGTGTGTGTGTGTGGGGGGGCGGGCTCCTCCTCCGCCGCCCGCCTCGGCTGGGAAGGGGGGGCCCTCCGCCCTCCGGGCCCGCCCCGGGCCTGCCCCCACCGCCCCGGCTGGCCCGGACCCTGCCCCGTGGACCCTGGAGAGAGGTCAGGTTTTTACATGTCAAGGCTCAGTCCCCGAGGCTGTCGCCCCTCAGACAGCTGTGGCAGGGCCGGGCCTCCGCAACTTCTGACGGACCGGCTCTAAATTCAGCACACGCTCAGGCCCAATACACGATAACGAATGCAACTTTTCCAAAGGATTCATATTCGAGGTCGCAGAAGATCTACGTCGCACCTAGGGGAAACGGGTGCCGACTTACACGGAAAACTTGGCAGAAGCATCAAGGACGGCCCAAATCCATGGAGAGTTAGACAGTGTTCCCAGACAGATGGACGCAGAATCCCCAAGATAATCATTTCCCCCGAATGAAGACATGATCCAATTTAAAGGGGGTTATGACAACTAGAAATTTACAGTCTGTTTCTTTCTCTTTTACTTTTAACTTGGGAAGTGGATATGTTAGAGCATAAGCGTTGTGATGATTCTATTAAATAGAATGAACTGTACCGAGCCTCCACCGCCGACCTTATACACGTGGGAGTTTATTCCCGGGTTGGACACCGCTGTGTGTCTGTTCCTGAAGGCCTGGAACCCAGAAAACCCTTCTCCCAAACAAATCCCCTGTGGACGGTCACCCTTTTCCTCGCTTTTCCTTTGAAAGTTTTGGCTCCCTAGGACGTGACTCTCTCACGGAGACGTTCTGTTCCTTTCACGGGCTCTATCATATACGTGGAACCCTTCTGGCTTCATTCTGGGGAACTTGTGTTCCAGGGGAGACCTTGGGTCCGGAGAAGCATCCTCTCTCACACGCGAAGCTGCGGTTCGTCGGCGCTGCTGTGGACCGGCACCGCAGGGAGACGTGGAAATCTCTCTGAACCGTCTTTCACCGGGTCCACGGAAACGGGGCTCCCGTGAGTACCGCCCCGGGTGTTTCCCGGTCACGCGTGCCCTCTCTTCTCTATGGTACGTGCCACGCAGAGAATAGGCTTGTTCCTACATCATGCCCCTGGTTTTTTTTTTTTTGTTCTTTTTTTTTTTTTTTTATCCCTTTATGCTAAATTGTTTTCCAAATGGTTGTATAAATCCAGCTGCCCCGTGGGCAGCGTGCGTGGAAGGGTTCCCCTCCCAGCCGACAGAGCGATGGGGGTTTTAAGTTTCCTCCCTACCGGGTGGGGTGCCCTAGGCTTTCGCCCCTTCTTTGGTCCCGCCCGCCGGCCTGCGGGGGTCGGGGGGCGGGGGGTGGCGAAGGGGGAGCCCCCTCCCTCCGCCCTCCCGGCCGGCCCCGGCTCCCGCCACCCCGCCCCGCCCCCGGCCTCGGCCCCCGCCCCCGCCGCCTCCTCCCCTCCCCCCGCCGCGGCACCACCGCCAGGCGGCGGCAGCGGCAGCCGCAGCGGGAGCGGCGGGGCCGTCCCGGCCCTTCTGCAGGCTGCCGGGGGTGGGCCCCAGACCCGGGCCCACAGGGAGCCGGGTGGCGGGATCCCTAAGCGCCGCTGGCTCTCCGCAGCCCCCCCCCCCCCCCGTACTCCGGGACGTCCCCGGCTCCTCCCGCCACCCCGCTCCTCCGCCCACCCCCCGGCCCCGACGGGGATCGGGGCAGAACGGTCCTCCCCAGGCAGGGGGGCCGCGCGTCTTCGGGACCTGCGGGGAGGGACCGGGCCCACGGCCCCGCCTCCTGGTCCCGGCCCCGCCCCCGACCCCCTCCTCACCGTGCCCCGGCGTGGCGCGGGGGAGGGCCGGCTCCCGCGCACTCTCCGGCTCCGGCCCTCCGTCGCCACGCCGGGAAGGCTGTCCCTGCGCGCCCGTGTCCGTGTCCGCGGGTCCGATCGCTGGGGCGTGGGACGCTGGCGCGGTGCGTCCCTGTTGGCGGTGGCGGACGGGGGCGTGTGCGCCCGCGCGCCAGACCCGGCGGTGGGTCTCCCCCTGCCCTCAGCCCCGCCCCCCGCCCGCCTCCCCGCGCCCCGATCTGGACACGGGGATCTCGGGAAGCGCCAGGGCGCCAGGGCGTCGGGCGGGAGGGACTCGACTGGGCAGGGAGGGACGCCTGGCCGCTGGGCCTCTTGGGGCGTCCCACGGCACCCGCCTCAGTCTAAGGCCGCGCCGCCCCGAAGGCGCCCGATCCCGTCTGCTCTGGGAAGCTAAGCAGGGTCGGGCCCGGCCGGGTCCTGGATGGGAGACCCGGGAGACCCGGGGGCCGCCGTACGCTTTTTTGTTTTTTTTGTCCTTTGCCTCTTTTGCTGCCCCGCCCCCTGGCCTGGAAGCTGTGTGCCTGTGTGTGTCACCGGCGTGGCGCGGGGGAGAGCCCGCACCCGCGCACTCTCCAGCTCTGGCCCTCCGTCCCCACGCCGGGAAGTCTGTCCCTGCGCGCCCGTGTCCCTGTCCGTGGGTCTGCTCGTGGGGGCGTGGGACGCTGGCGCGGTGCGTCCGTGTTGGCGGTGACGGAGGGGGGCGTGTGCGCCCGCGCGCCAGACCCGTCGGTCTCCCCCTGCCCTCAGCCCCGCCCCCCGCCCGCCTCCCCGCGCCCCGAGCTGGACACGGGGGTCTCGGGAAGCGCCAGGGCGCCAGGGCGGCGGGCGGGAGGGACTCGACTGGGCAGGGAAGGACGCCTGGCCGCTGGGCCTCTTGGGGCGTCCCACGGCACCCGCCTCAGTCTAAGGCCGCGCCGCCCCTGAGGCGCCCGATCCCGTCTGCTCTGGGAAGCTAAGCAGGGTCGGGCCCGGCCAGGCCCTGGATGGGAGACCGGGGGCCGCCGTACGCTTTTGTTTTCTTTTTCCTTTGCCTCTTTTGCTGTCCCGACCCCCCCTGGCCCGGAATGTGTGTGTGTGTGTGGGGGGGGTCTCCCCCTCCTCCGCCCGCCTAGGCTGGGAAGGGGGGGCCCCTCCGCCCTCCGAAACGTCCCCGGCTCCCGCCACCCCGCTCCTCCCCCGGCCCGGCCCCGGCCCCCGGCGCCTCTTCCCCTGCAGCACCGCCAGGCGGCGGCAGCGGGAGCGGGAGCGGCGGGGCCATCCCAGCCCTTCTGCCGGCAGCCGGGGGGGCCCCAGACCCGGGCCCACAGCGGACCGGGTGGCGGGATCCCTAAGCGCTGCTGGCTCTCCCCGGCCCCCCGTACTCCGGGACGTCCCCTTCGGCGGGCGGGGGGCCAGCCCGCGGAAGAAAACCGTCCCCTGGGCCCCCGACCCCCAGCCCACCGTGGACTTCCTCTCCGCCCCCGCACACCGGGGCCTCCGGCCCGGGACTCACGCTGGGCGGGGCTCCTCTCCCGGGGAGGCGGGGGGGCTCCCGAGGGACACACAGGCGCACCGCACCGCGCCGCACACGGCAGGTCGCCGGCCACGGCCACCCGGGCAGACAGAGAGGACGTGCCACGGGAAACCAGGGAACAGCGGGGAGCGCGCGCTCCCGGACCCCAACGACCCGCCGGCCGCCCGACCAAGCGACGGGCCGGCCGGCACCGGGACCCCGCGGGTGCCGCTGCCACCCGCGTGCCCCGACGGGGATCGGGGATCGGGGCAGAACGGTCCTCCCCAGGCAGGGGGGCCGCGCGTCTTCCGGACCTCCCGGCCCCGCCTCCTGGTCCCGGCCCCGCCCCCGAGCCCCTGCCCACCGTGCCCTGGCCTGGCGCGGGGGAGGGCCGGCTCCCGCGCACTCTCCGGCTCCGTCCCGCCCTCCCCACGCCTGGAAGGCTGTCCCTGCGCGCCCGTGTCCGTGTCCGTGGGTCCGATCGCTGGGGCGTGGGACGCTGGTGCGGTGCGTCCCTGTTTTCGGTGGGGGAGGGGGCCGTGTGCGCCCGACCGACCGCCAGACCCGTCAGTCTCTCCTTGCCCTGGTCCCCGCCCACCTTCGCCCCCCAGCCCCCCCCGCCCCGATCTGGACAGGGGGTCTGGCGAAGCGCCAGGGCGGCGGGCGGGAGGCACTGGACTGGGCAGGGAGGGACGCCTGGCCGCTGGGCCTCTTGGGGCCTCCGGGAGCTCCCGCCTCAGTCTAAGGCCGCGCCGCCCCGGAGGCGCCCGATCCCGTCTGGTCTGGGAAGCTAAGCAGGGTCGGTCCCGGCCGGGCCCTGGATGGGAGACCCGGGGGCCGCCGTACGCTTTTTGCCCGGACCCTGGAGAGAGGTCAGGTTTTTACATGTCAAGGCTCAGTCCCCGAGGCTGTCGCCCCTCAGACAGCTGTGGCAGGGCCGGGCCTCCGCAACTTCTGACGGACCGGCTCTAAATTCAGCACACACTCAGGCCCAATACACGATAACGAATGCAACTTTTCCAAAGGATTCATATTCGAGGTCGCAGAAGATCTACGTCGCACCTAGGGGAAACGGGTGCCGACTTACACGGAAAACTTGGCAGAAGCATCAAGGACGGCCCAAATCCATGGAGAGTTAGACAGTGTTCCCAGACAGATGGACGCAGAATCCCCAAGATAATCATTTCCCCCGAATGAAGACATGATCCAATTTAAAGGGGGTTATGACAACTAGAAATTTACAGTCTGTTTCTTTCTCTTTTACTTTTAACTTGGGAAGTGGATATGTTAGAGCATAAGCGTTGTGATGATTCTATTAAATAGAATGAACTGTACCGAGCCTCCACCGCCGACCTTATACACGTGGGAGTTTATTCCCGGGTTGGACACCGCTGTGTGTCTGTTCCTGAAGGCCTGGAACCCAGAAAACCCTTCTCCCAAACAAATCCCCTGTGGACGGTCACCCTTTTCCTCGCTTTTCCTTTGAAAGTTTTGGCTCCCTAGGACGTGACTCTCTCACGGAGACGTTCTGTTCCTTTCACGGGCTCTATCATATACGTGGAACCCTTCTGGCTTCATTCTGGGGAACTTGTGTTCCAGGGGAGACCTTGGGTCCGGAGAAGCATCCTCTCTCACACGCGAAGCTGCGGTTCGTCGGCGCTGCTGTGGACCGGCACCGCAGGGAGACGTGGAAATCTCTCTGAACCGTCTTTCACCGGGTCCACGGAAACGGGGCTCCCGTGAGTACCGCCCCGGGTGTTTCCCGGTCACGCGTGCCCTCTCTTCTCTATGGTACGTGCCACGCAGAGAATAGGCTTGTTCCTACATCATGCCCCTGGTTTTTTTTTTTTTGTTCTTTTTTTTTTTTTTTTATCCCTTTATGCTAAATTGTTTTCCAAATGGTTGTATAAATCCAGCTGCCCCGTGGGCAGCGTGCGTGGAAGGGTTCCCCTCCCAGCCGACAGAGCGATCGGGGTTTTAAGTTTCCTCCCTACCGGGTGGGGTGCCCTAGGCTTTCGCCCCTTCTTTGGTCCCGCCCGCCGGCCTGCGGGGGTCGGGGGGCGGGGGGTGGCGAAGGGGGAGCCCCCTCCCTCCGCCCTCCCGGCCGGCCCCGGCTCCCGCCACCCCGCCCCGCCCCCGGCCTCGGCCCCCGCCCCCGCCGCCTCCTCCCCTCCCCCCGCCGCGGCACCACCGCCAGGCGGCGGCAGCGGCAGCCGCAGCGGGAGCGGCGGGGCCGTCCCGGCCCTTCTGCAGGCTGCCGGGGGTGGGCCCCAGACCCGGGCCCACAGGGAGCCGGGTGGCGGGATCCCTAAGCGCCGCTGGCTCTCCGCAGCCCCCCCCCCCCCCCCCGTACTCCGGGACGTCCCCGGCTCCTCCCGCCACCCCGCTCCTCCGCCCACCCCCCGGCCCCGACGGGGATCGGGGCAGAACGGTCCTCCCCAGGCAGGGGGGCCGCGCGTCTTCGGGACCTGCGGGGAGGGACCGGGCCCACGGCCCCGCCTCCTGGTCCCGGCCCCGCCCCCGACCCCCTCCTCACCGTGCCCCGGCGTGGCGCGGGGGAGGGCCGGCTCCCGCGCACTCTCCGGCTCCGGCCCTCCGTCGCCACGCCGGGAAGGCTGTCCCTGCGCGCCCGTGTCCGTGTCCGCGGGTCCGATCGCTGGGGCGTGGGACGCTGGCGCGGTGCGTCCCTGTTGGCGGTGGCGGACGGGGGCGTGTGCGCCCGCGCGCCAGACCCGGCGGTGGGTCTCCCCCTGCCCTCAGCCCCGCCCCCCGCCCGCCTCCCCGCGCCCCGATCTGGACACGGGGATCTCGGGAAGCGCCAGGGCGCCAGGGCGTCGGGCGGGAGGGACTCGACTGGGCAGGGAGGGACGCCTGGCCGCTGGGCCTCTTGGGGCGTCCCACGGCACCCGCCTCAGTCTAAGGCCGCGCCGCCCCGAAGGCGCCCGATCCCGTCTGCTCTGGGAAGCTAAGCAGGGTCGGGCCCGGCCGGGTCCTGGATGGGAGACCCGGGAGACCCGGGGGCCGCCGTACGCTTTTTTGTTTTTTTTGTCCTTTGCCTCTTTTGCTGCCCCGCCCCCTGGCCTGGAAGCTGTGTGCCTGTGTGTGTCACCGGCGTGGCGCGGGGGAGAGCCCGCACCCGCGCACTCTCCAGCTCTGGCCCTCCGTCCCCACGCCGGGAAGTCTGTCCCTGCGCGCCCGTGTCCCTGTCCGTGGGTCTGCTCGTGGGGGCGTGGGACGCTGGCGCGGTGCGTCCGTGTTGGCGGTGACGGAGGGGGGCGTGTGCGCCCGCGCGCCAGACCCGTCGGTCTCCCCCTGCCCTCAGCCCCGCCCCCCGCCCGCCTCCCCGCGCCCCGAGCTGGACACGGGGGTCTCGGGAAGCGCCAGGGCGCCAGGGCGGCGGGCGGGAGGGACTCGACTGGGCAGGGAAGGACGCCTGGCCGCTGGGCCTCTTGGGGCGTCCCACGGCACCCGCCTCAGTCTAAGGCCGCGCCGCCCCTGAGGCGCCCGATCCCGTCTGCTCTGGGAAGCTAAGCAGGGTCGGGCCCGGCCAGGCCCTGGATGGGAGACCGGGGGCCGCCGTACGCTTTTGTTTTCTTTTTCCTTTGCCTCTTTTGCTGTCCCGACCCCCCCTGGCCCGGAATGTGTGTGTGTGTGGGGGGGTCTCCCCCTCCTCCGCCCGCCTAGGCTGGGAAGGGGGGGCCCCTCCGCCCTCCGAAACGTCCCCGGCTCCCGCCACCCCGCTCCTCCCCCGGCCCGGCCCCGGCCCCCGGCGCCTCTTCCCCTGCAGCACCGCCAGGCGGCGGCAGCGGGAGCGGGAGCGGCGGGGCCATCCCAGCCCTTCTGCCGGCAGCCGGGGGGGCCCCAGACCCGGGCCCACAGCGGACCGGGTGGCGGGATCCCTAAGCGCTGCTGGCTCTCCCCGGCCCCCCGTACTCCGGGACGTCCCCTTCGGCGGGCGGGGGGCCAGCCCGCGGAAGAAAACCGTCCCCTGGGCCCCCGACCCCCAGCCCACCGTGGACTTCCTCTCCGCCCCCGCACACCGGGGCCTCCGGCCCGGGACTCACGCTGGGCGGGGCTCCTCTCCCGGGGAGGCGGGGGGGCTCCCGAGGGACACACAGGCGCACCGCACCGCGCCGCACACGGCAGGTCGCCGGCCACGGCCACCCGGGCAGACAGAGAGGACGTGCCACGGGAAACCAGGGAACAGCGGGGAGCGCGCGCTCCCGGACCCCAACGACCCGCCGGCCGCCCGACCAAGCGACGGGCCGGCCGGCACCGGGACCCCGCGGGTGCCGCTGCCACCCGCGTGCCCCGACGGGGATCGGGGATCGGGGCAGAACGGTCCTCCCCAGGCAGGGGGGCCGCGCGTCTTCCGGACCTCCCGGCCCCGCCTCCTGGTCCCGGCCCCGCCCCCGAGCCCCTGCCCACCGTGCCCTGGCCTGGCGCGGGGGAGGGCCGGCTCCCGCGCACTCTCCGGCTCCGTCCCGCCCTCCCCACGCCTGGAAGGCTGTCCCTGCGCGCCCGTGTCCGTGTCCGTGGGTCCGATCGCTGGGGCGTGGGACGCTGGTGCGGTGCGTCCCTGTTTTCGGTGGGGGAGGGGGCCGTGTGCGCCCGACCGACCGCCAGACCCGTCAGTCTCTCCTTGCCCTGGTCCCCGCCCACCTTCGCCCCCCAGCCCCCCCCGCCCCGATCTGGACAGGGGGTCTGGCGAAGCGCCAGGGCGGCGGGCGGGAGGCACTGGACTGGGCAGGGAGGGACGCCTGGCCGCTGGGCCTCTTGGGGCCTCCGGGAGCTCCCGCCTCAGTCTAAGGCCGCGCCGCCCCGGAGGCGCCCGATCCCGTCTGGTCTGGGAAGCTAAGCAGGGTCGGTCCCGGCCGGGCCCTGGATGGGAGACCCGGGGGCCGCCGTACGCTTTTTGCCCGGACCCTGCCCCGTGGACCCTGGAGAGAGGTCAGGTTTTTACATGTCAAGGCTCAGTCCCCGAGGCTGTCGCCCCTCAGACAGCTGTGGCAGGGCCGGGCCTCCGCAACTTCTGACGGACCGGCTCTAAATTCAGCACACACTCAGGCCCAATACACGATAACGAATGCAACTTTTCCAAAGGATTCATATTCGAGGTCGCAGAAGATCTACGTCGCACCTAGGGGAAACGGGTGCCGACTTACACGGAAAACTTGGCAGAAGCATCAAGGACGGCCCAAATCCATGGAGAGTTAGACAGTGTTCCCAGACAGATGGACGCAGAATCCCCAAGATAATCATTTCCCCCGAATGAAGACATGATCCAATTTAAAGGGGGTTATGACAACTAGAAATTTACAGTCTGTTTCTTTCTCTTTTACTTTTAACTTGGGAAGTGGATATGTTAGAGCATAAGCGTTGTGATGATTCTATTAAATAGAATGAACTGTACCGAGCCTCCACCGCCGACCTTATACACGTGGGAGTTTATTCCCGGGTTGGACACCGCTGTGTGTCTGTTCCTGAAGGCCTGGAACCCAGAAAACCCTTCTCCCAAACAAATCCCCTGTGGACGGTCACCCTTTTCCTCGCTTTTCCTTTGAAAGTTTTGGCTCCCTAGGACGTGACTCTCTCACGGAGACGTTCTGTTCCTTTCACGGGCTCTATCATATACGTGGAACCCTTCTGGCTTCATTCTGGGGAACTTGTGTTCCAGGGGAGACCTTGGGTCCGGAGAAGCATCCTCTCTCACACGCGAAGCTGCGGTTCGTCGGCGCTGCTGTGGACCGGCACCGCAGGGAGACGTGGAAATCTCTCTGAACCGTCTTTCACCGGGTCCACGGAAACGGGGCTCCCGTGAGTACCGCCCCGGGTGTTTCCCGGTCACGCGTGCCCTCTCTTCTCTATGGTACGTGCCACGCAGAGAATAGGCTTGTTCCTACATCATGCCCCTGGTTTTTTTTTTTTTGTTCTTTTTTTTTTTTTTTTATCCCTTTATGCTAAATTGTTTTCCAAATGGTTGTATAAATCCAGCTGCCCCGTGGGCAGCGTGCGTGGAAGGGTTCCCCTCCCAGCCGACAGAGCGATCGGGGTTTTAAGTTTCCTCCCTACCGGGTGGGGTGCCCTAGGCTTTCGCCCCTTCTTTGGTCCCGCCCGCCGGCCTGCGGGGGTCGGGGGGCGGGGGGTGGCGAAGGGGGAGCCCCCTCCCTCCGCCCTCCCGGCCGGCCCCGGCTCCCGCCACCCCGCCCCGCCCCCGGCCTCGGCCCCCGCCCCCGCCGCCTCCTCCCCTCCCCCCGCCGCGGCACCACCGCCAGGCGGCGGCAGCGGCAGCCGCAGCGGGAGCGGCGGGGCCGTCCCGGCCCTTCTGCAGGCTGCCGGGGGTGGGCCCCAGACCCGGGCCCACAGGGAGCCGGGTGGCGGGATCCCTAAGCGCCGCTGGCTCTCCGCAGCCCCCCCCCCCCCCCCCCGTACTCCGGGACGTCCCCGGCTCCTCCCGCCACCCCGCTCCTCCGCCCACCCCCCGGCCCCGACGGGGATCGGGGCAGAACGGTCCTCCCCAGGCAGGGGGGCCGCGCGTCTTCGGGACCTGCGGGGAGGGACCGGGCCCACGGCCCCGCCTCCTGGTCCCGGCCCCGCCCCCGACCCCCTCCTCACCGTGCCCCGGCGTGGCGCGGGGGAGGGCCGGCTCCCGCGCACTCTCCGGCTCCGGCCCTCCGTCGCCACGCCGGGAAGGCTGTCCCTGCGCGCCCGTGTCCGTGTCCGCGGGTCCGATCGCTGGGGCGTGGGACGCTGGCGCGGTGCGTCCCTGTTGGCGGTGGCGGACGGGGGCGTGTGCGCCCGCGCGCCAGACCCGGCGGTGGGTCTCCCCCTGCCCTCAGCCCCGCCCCCCGCCCGCCTCCCCGCGCCCCGATCTGGACACGGGGATCTCGGGAAGCGCCAGGGCGCCAGGGCGTCGGGCGGGAGGGACTCGACTGGGCAGGGAGGGACGCCTGGCCGCTGGGCCTCTTGGGGCGTCCCACGGCACCCGCCTCAGTCTAAGGCCGCGCCGCCCCGAAGGCGCCCGATCCCGTCTGCTCTGGGAAGCTAAGCAGGGTCGGGCCCGGCCGGGTCCTGGATGGGAGACCCGGGAGACCCGGGGGCCGCCGTACGCTTTTTTGTTTTTTTTGTCCTTTGCCTCTTTTGCTGCCCCGCCCCCTGGCCTGGAAGCTGTGTGCCTGTGTGTGTCACCGGCGTGGCGCGGGGGAGAGCCCGCACCCGCGCACTCTCCAGCTCTGGCCCTCCGTCCCCACGCCGGGAAGTCTGTCCCTGCGCGCCCGTGTCCCTGTCCGTGGGTCTGCTCGTGGGGGCGTGGGACGCTGGCGCGGTGCGTCCGTGTTGGCGGTGACGGAGGGGGGCGTGTGCGCCCGCGCGCCAGACCCGTCGGTCTCCCCCTGCCCTCAGCCCCGCCCCCCGCCCGCCTCCCCGCGCCCCGAGCTGGACACGGGGGTCTCGGGAAGCGCCAGGGCGCCAGGGCGGCGGGCGGGAGGGACTCGACTGGGCAGGGAAGGACGCCTGGCCGCTGGGCCTCTTGGGGCGTCCCACGGCACCCGCCTCAGTCTAAGGCCGCGCCGCCCCTGAGGCGCCCGATCCCGTCTGCTCTGGGAAGCTAAGCAGGGTCGGGCCCGGCCAGGCCCTGGATGGGAGACCGGGGGCCGCCGTACGCTTTTGTTTTCTTTTTCCTTTGCCTCTTTTGCTGTCCCGACCCCCCCTGGCCCGGAATGTGTGTGTGTGTGTGGGGGTCTCCCCCTCCTCCGCCCGCCTAGGCTGGGAAGGGGGGGCCCCTCCGCCCTCCGAAACGTCCCCGGCTCCCGCCACCCCGCTCCTCCCCCGGCCCGGCCCCGGCCCCCGGCGCCTCTTCCCCTGCAGCACCGCCAGGCGGCGGCAGCGGGAGCGGGAGCGGCGGGGCCATCCCAGCCCTTCTGCCGGCAGCCGGGGGGGCCCCAGACCCGGGCCCACAGCGGACCGGGTGGCGGGATCCCTAAGCGCTGCTGGCTCTCCCCGGCCCCCCGTACTCCGGGACGTCCCCTTCGGCGGGCGGGGGGCCAGCCCGCGGAAGAAAACCGTCCCCTGGGCCCCCGACCCCCAGCCCACCGTGGACTTCCTCTCCGCCCCCGCACACCGGGGCCTCCGGCCCGGGACTCACGCTGGGCGGGGCTCCTCTCCCGGGGAGGCGGGGGGGCTCCCGAGGGACACACAGGCGCACCGCACCGCGCCGCACACGGCAGGTCGCCGGCCACGGCCACCCGGGCAGACAGAGAGGACGTGCCACGGGAAACCAGGGAACAGCGGGGAGCGCGCGCTCCCGGACCCCAACGACCCGCCGGCCGCCCGACCAAGCGACGGGCCAGCCGGCACCGGGACCCCGCGGGTGCCGCTGCCACCCGCGTGCCCCGACGGGGATCGGGGATCGGGGCAGAACGGTCCTCCCCAGGCAGGGGGGCCGCGCGTCTTCCGGACCTCCCGGCCCCGCCTCCTGGTCCCGGCCCCGCCCCCGAGCCCCTGCCCACCGTGCCCTGGCCTGGCGCGGGGGAGGGCCGGCTCCCGCGCACTCTCCGGCTCCGTCCCGCCCTCCCCACGCCTGGAAGGCTGTCCCTGCGCGCCCGTGTCCGTGTCCGTGGGTCCGATCGCTGGGGCGTGGGACGCTGGTGCGGTGCGTCCCTGTTTTCGGTGGGGGAGGGGGCCGTGTGCGCCCGACCGACCGCCAGACCCGTCAGTCTCTCCTTGCCCTGGTCCCCGCCCACCTTCGCCCCCCAGCCCCCCCCGCCCCGATCTGGACAGGGGGTCTGGCGAAGCGCCAGGGCGGCGGGCGGGAGGCACTGGACTGGGCAGGGAGGGACGCCTGGCCGCTGGGCCTCTTGGGGCCTCCGGGAGCTCCCGCCTCAGTCTAAGGCCGCGCCGCCCCGGAGGCGCCCGATCCCGTCTGGTCTGGGAAGCTAAGCAGGGTCGGTCCCGGCCGGGCCCTGGATGGGAGACCCGGGGGCCGCCGTACGCTTTTTTGTTTTTTTTTCCTTTGCCTCTTTGGCTCTCCCGACCCCCAGGCCCAGAAGGCGTGTGTGTGTGTGGGGGGGCGGGCTCCTCCTCCGCCGCCCGCCTCGGCTGGGAAGGGGGGGCCCTCCGCCCTCCGGGCCCGCCCCGGGCCTGCCCCCACCGCCCCGGCTGGCCCGGACCCTGCCCCGTGGACCCTGGAGAGAGGTCAGGTTTTTACATGTCAAGGCTCAGTCCCCGAGGCTGTCGCCCCTCAGACAGCTGTGGCAGGGCCGGGCCTCCGCAACTTCTGACGGACCGGCTCTAAATTCAGCACACGCTCAGGCCCAATACACGATAACGAATGCAACTTTTCCAAAGGATTCATATTCGAGGTCGCAGAAGATCTACGTCGCACCTAGGGGAAACGGGTGCCGACTTACACGGAAAACTTGGCAGAAGCATCAAGGACGGCCCAAATCCATGGAGAGTTAGACAGTGTTCCCAGACAGATGGACGCAGAATCCCCAAGATAATCATTTCCCCCGAATGAAGACATGATCCAATTTAAAGGGGGTTATGACAACTAGAAATTTACAGTCTGTTTCTTTCTCTTTTACTTTTAACTTGGGAAGTGGATATGTTAGAGCATAAGCGTTGTGATGATTCTATTAAATAGAATGAACTGTACCGAGCCTCCACCGCCGACCTTATACACGTGGGAGTTTATTCCCGGGTTGGACACCGCTGTGTGTCTGTTCCTGAAGGCCTGGAACCCAGAAAACCCTTCTCCCAAACAAATCCCCTGTGGACGGTCACCCTTTTCCTCGCTTTTCCTTTGAAAGTTTTGGCTCCCTAGGACGTGACTCTCTCACGGAGACGTTCTGTTCCTTTCACGGGCTCTATCATATACGTGGAACCCTTCTGGCTTCATTCTGGGGAACTTGTGTTCCAGGGGAGACCTTGGGTCCGGAGAAGCATCCTCTCTCACACGCGAAGCTGCGGTTCGTCGGCGCTGCTGTGGACCGGCACCGCAGGGAGACGTGGAAATCTCTCTGAACCGTCTTTCACCGGGTCCACGGAAACGGGGCTCCCGTGAGTACCGCCCCGGGTGTTTCCCGGTCACGCGTGCCCTCTCTTCTCTATGGTACGTGCCACGCAGAGAATAGGCTTGTTCCTACATCATGCCCCTGGTTTTTTTTTTTTTGTTCTTTTTTTTTTTTTTTTATCCCTTTATGCTAAATTGTTTTCCAAATGGTTGTATAAATCCAGCTGCCCCGTGGGCAGCGTGCGTGGAAGGGTTCCCCTCCCAGCCGACAGAGCGATCGGGGTTTTAAGTTTCCTCCCTACCGGGTGGGGTGCCCTAGGCTTTCGCCCCTTCTTTGGTCCCGCCCGCCGGCCTGCGGGGGTCGGGGGGCGGGGGGTGGCGAAGGGGGAGCCCCCTCCCTCCGCCCTCCCGGCCGGCCCCGGCTCCCGCCACCCCGCCCCGCCCCCGGCCTCGGCCCCCGCCCCCGCCGCCTCCTCCCCTCCCCCCGCCGCGGCACCACCGCCAGGCGGCGGCAGCGGCAGCCGCAGCGGGAGCGGCGGGGCCGTCCCGGCCCTTCTGCAGGCTGCCGGGGGTGGGCCCCAGACCCGGGCCCACAGGGAGCCGGGTGGCGGGATCCCTAAGCGCCGCTGGCTCTCCGCAGCCCCCCCCCCCCCCCCCGTACTCCGGGACGTCCCCGGCTCCTCCCGCCACCCCGCTCCTCCGCCCACCCCCCGGCCCCGACGGGGATCGGGGCAGAACGGTCCTCCCCAGGCAGGGGGGCCGCGCGTCTTCGGGACCTGCGGGGAGGGACCGGGCCCACGGCCCCGCCTCCTGGTCCCGGCCCCGCCCCCGACCCCCTCCTCACCGTGCCCCGGCGTGGCGCGGGGGAGGGCCGGCTCCCGCGCACTCTCCGGCTCCGGCCCTCCGTCGCCACGCCGGGAAGGCTGTCCCTGCGCGCCCGTGTCCGTGTCCGCGGGTCCGATCGCTGGGGCGTGGGACGCTGGCGCGGTGCGTCCCTGTTGGCGGTGGCGGACGGGGGCGTGTGCGCCCGCGCGCCAGACCCGGCGGTGGGTCTCCCCCTGCCCTCAGCCCCGCCCCCCGCCCGCCTCCCCGCGCCCCGATCTGGACACGGGGATCTCGGGAAGCGCCAGGGCGCCAGGGCGTCGGGCGGGAGGGACTCGACTGGGCAGGGAGGGACGCCTGGCCGCTGGGCCTCTTGGGGCGTCCCACGGCACCCGCCTCAGTCTAAGGCCGCGCCGCCCCGAAGGCGCCCGATCCCGTCTGCTCTGGGAAGCTAAGCAGGGTCGGGCCCGGCCGGGTCCTGGATGGGAGACCCGGGAGACCCGGGGGCCGCCGTACGCTTTTTTGTTTTTTTTGTCCTTTGCCTCTTTTGCTGCCCCGCCCCCTGGCCTGGAAGCTGTGTGCCTGTGTGTGTCACCGGCGTGGCGCGGGGGAGAGCCCGCACCCGCGCACTCTCCAGCTCTGGCCCTCCGTCCCCACGCCGGGAAGTCTGTCCCTGCGCGCCCGTGTCCCTGTCCGTGGGTCTGCTCGTGGGGGCGTGGGACGCTGGCGCGGTGCGTCCGTGTTGGCGGTGACGGAGGGGGGCGTGTGCGCCCGCGCGCCAGACCCGTCGGTCTCCCCCTGCCCTCAGCCCCGCCCCCCGCCCGCCTCCCCGCGCCCCGAGCTGGACACGGGGGTCTCGGGAAGCGCCAGGGCGCCAGGGCGGCGGGCGGGAGGGACTCGACTGGGCAGGGAAGGACGCCTGGCCGCTGGGCCTCTTGGGGCGTCCCACGGCACCCGCCTCAGTCTAAGGCCGCGCCGCCCCTGAGGCGCCCGATCCCGTCTGCTCTGGGAAGCTAAGCAGGGTCGGGCCCGGCCAGGCCCTGGATGGGAGACCGGGGGCCGCCGTACGCTTTTGTTTTCTTTTTCCTTTGCCTCTTTTGCTGTCCCGACCCCCCCTGGCCCGGAATGTGTGTGTGTGTGGGGGGGTCTCCCCCTCCTCCGCCCGCCTAGGCTGGGAAGGGGGGGCCCCTCCGCCCTCCGAAACGTCCCCGGCTCCCGCCACCCCGCTCCTCCCCCGGCCCGGCCCCGGCCCCCGGCGCCTCTTCCCCTGCAGCACCGCCAGGCGGCGGCAGCGGGAGCGGGAGCGGCGGGGCCATCCCAGCCCTTCTGCCGGCAGCCGGGGGGGCCCCAGACCCGGGCCCACAGCGGACCGGGTGGCGGGATCCCTAAGCGCTGCTGGCTCTCCCCGGCCCCCCGTACTCCGGGACGTCCCCTTCGGCGGGCGGGGGGCCAGCCCGCGGAAGAAAACCGTCCCCTGGGCCCCCGACCCCCAGCCCACCGTGGACTTCCTCTCCGCCCCCGCACACCGGGGCCTCTGGCCCGGGACTCACGCTGGGCGGGGCTCCTCTCCCGGGGAGGCGGGGGGGCTCCCGAGGGACACACAGGCGCACCGCACCGCGCCGCACACGGCAGGTCGCCGGCCACGGCCACCCGGGCAGACAGAGAGGACGTGCCACGGGAAACCAGGGAACAGCGGGGAGCGCGCGCTCCCGGACCCCAACGACCCGCCGGCCGCCCGACCAAGCGACGGGCCGGCCGGCACCGGGACCCCGCGGGTGCCGCTGCCACCCGCGTGCCCCGACGGGGATCGGGGATCGGGGCAGAACGGTCCTCCCCAGGCAGGGGGGCCGCGCGTCTTCCGGACCTCCCGGCCCCGCCTCCTGGTCCCGGCCCCGCCCCCGAGCCCCTGCCCACCGTGCCCTGGCCTGGCGCGGGGGAGGGCCGGCTCCCGCGCACTCTCCGGCTCCGTCCCGCCCTCCCCACGCCTGGAAGGCTGTCCCTGCGCGCCCGTGTCCGTGTCCGTGGGTCCGATCGCTGGGGCGTGGGACGCTGGTGCGGTGCGTCCCTGTTTTCGGTGGGGGAGGGGGCCGTGTGCGCCCGACCGACCGCCAGACCCGTCAGTCTCTCCTTGCCCTGGTCCCCGCCCACCTTCGCCCCCCAGCCCCCCCCGCCCCGATCTGGACAGGGGGTCTGGCGAAGCGCCAGGGCGGCGGGCGGGAGGCACTGGACTGGGCAGGGAGGGACGCCTGGCCGCTGGGCCTCTTGGGGCCTCCGGGAGCTCCCGCCTCAGTCTAAGGCCGCGCCGCCCCGGAGGCGCCCGATCCCGTCTGGTCTGGGAAGCTAAGCAGGGTCGGTCCCGGCCGGGCCCTGGATGGGAGACCCGGGGGCCGCCGTACGCTTTTTTGTTTTTTTTTCCTTTGCCTCTTTGGCTCTCCCGACCCCCAGGCCCAGAAGGCGTGTGTGTGTGTGGGGGGGCGGGCTCCTCCTCCGCCGCCCGCCTCGGCTGGGAAGGGGGGGCCCTCCGCCCTCCGGGCCCGCCCCGGGCCTGCCCCCACCGCCCCGGCTGGCCCGGACCCTGCCCCGTGGACCCTGGAGAGAGGTCAGGTTTTTACATGTCAAGGCTCAGTCCCCGAGGCTGTCGCCCCTCAGACAGCTGTGGCAGGGCCGGGCCTCCGCAACTTCTGACGGACCGGCTCTAAATTCAGCACACGCTCAGGCCCAATACACGATAACGAATGCAACTTTTCCAAAGGATTCATATTCGAGGTCGCAGAAGATCTACGTCGCACCTAGGGGAAACGGGTGCCGACTTACACGGAAAACTTGGCAGAAGCATCAAGGACGGCCCAAATCCATGGAGAGTTAGACAGTGTTCCCAGACAGATGGACGCAGAATCCCCAAGATAATCATTTCCCCCGAATGAAGACATGATCCAATTTAAAGGGGGTTATGACAACTAGAAATTTACAGTCTGTTTCTTTCTCTTTTACTTTTAACTTGGGAAGTGGATATGTTAGAGCATAAGCGTTGTGATGATTCTATTAAATAGAATGAACTGTACCGAGCCTCCACCGCCGACCTTATACACGTGGGAGTTTATTCCCGGGTTGGACACCGCTGTGTGTCTGTTCCTGAAGGCCTGGAACCCAGAAAACCCTTCTCCCAAACAAATCCCCTGTGGACGGTCACCCTTTTCCTCGCTTTTCTTTTGAAAGTTTTGGCTCCCTAGGACGTGACTCTCTCACGGAGACGTTCTGTTCCTTTCACGGGCTCTATCATATACGTGGAACCCTTCTGGCTTCATTCTGGGGAACTTGTGTTCCAGGGGAGACCTTGGGTCCGGAGAAGCATCCTCTCTCACACGCGAAGCTGCGGTTCGTCGGCGCTGCTGTGGACCGGCACCGCAGGGAGACGTGGAAATCTCTCTGAACCGTCTTTCACCGGGTCCACGGAAACGGGGCTCCCGTGAGTACCGCCCCGGGTGTTTCCCGGTCACGCGTGCCCTCTCTTCTCTATGGTACGTGCCACGCAGAGAATAGGCTTGTTCCTACATCATGCCCCTGGTTTTTTTTTTTTTGTTCTTTTTTTTTTTTTTTTATCCCTTTATGCTAAATTGTTTTCCAAATGGTTGTATAAATCCAGCTGCCCCGTGGGCAGCGTGCGTGGAAGGGTTCCCCTCCCAGCCGACAGAGCGATCGGGGTTTTAAGTTTCCTCCCTACCGGGTGGGGTGCCCTAGGCTTTCGCCCCTTCTTTGGTCCCGCCCGCCGGCCTGCGGGGGTCGGGGGGCGGGGGGTGGCGAAGGGGGAGCCCCCTCCCTCCGCCCTCCCGGCCGGCCCCGGCTCCCGCCACCCCGCCCCGCCCCCGGCCTCGGCCCCCGCCCCCGCCGCCTCCTCCCCTCCCCCCGCCGCGGCACCACCGCCAGGCGGCGGCAGCGGCAGCCGCAGCGGGAGCGGCGGGGCCGTCCCGGCCCTTCTGCAGGCTGCCGGGGGTGGGCCCCAGACCCGGGCCCACAGGGAGCCGGGTGGCGGGATCCCTAAGCGCCGCTGGCTCTCCGCAGCCCCCCCCCCCCCCCCGTACTCCGGGACGTCCCCGGCTCCTCCCGCCACCCCGCTCCTCCGCCCACCCCCCGGCCCCGACGGGGATCGGGGCAGAACGGTCCTCCCCAGGCAGGGGGGCCGCGCGTCTTCGGGACCTGCGGGGAGGGACCGGGCCCACGGCCCCGCCTCCTGGTCCCGGCCCCGCCCCCGACCCCCTCCTCACCGTGCCCCGGCGTGGCGCGGGGGAGGGCCGGCTCCCGCGCACTCTCCGGCTCCGGCCCTCCGTCGCCACGCCGGGAAGGCTGTCCCTGCGCGCCCGTGTCCGTGTCCGCGGGTCCGATCGCTGGGGCGTGGGACGCTGGCGCGGTGCGTCCCTGTTGGCGGTGGCGGACGGGGGCGTGTGCGCCCGCGCGCCAGACCCGGCGGTGGGTCTCCCCCTGCCCTCAGCCCCGCCCCCCGCCCGCCTCCCCGCGCCCCGATCTGGACACGGGGATCTCGGGAAGCGCCAGGGCGCCAGGGCGTCGGGCGGGAGGGACTCGACTGGGCAGGGAGGGACGCCTGGCCGCTGGGCCTCTTGGGGCGTCCCACGGCACCCGCCTCAGTCTAAGGCCGCGCCGCCCCGAAGGCGCCCGATCCCGTCTGCTCTGGGAAGCTAAGCAGGGTCGGGCCCGGCCGGGTCCTGGATGGGAGACCCGGGAGACCCGGGGGCCGCCGTACGCTTTTTTGTTTTTTTTGTCCTTTGCCTCTTTTGCTGCCCCGCCCCCTGGCCTGGAAGCTGTGTGCCTGTGTGTGTCACCGGCGTGGCGCGGGGGAGAGCCCGCACCCGCGCACTCTCCAGCTCTGGCCCTCCGTCCCCACGCCGGGAAGTCTGTCCCTGCGCGCCCGTGTCCCTGTCCGTGGGTCTGCTCGTGGGGGCGTGGGACGCTGGCGCGGTGCGTCCGTGTTGGCGGTGACGGAGGGGGGCGTGTGCGCCCGCGCGCCAGACCCGTCGGTCTCCCCCTGCCCTCAGCCCCGCCCCCCGCCCGCCTCCCCGCGCCCCGAGCTGGACACGGGGGTCTCGGGAAGCGCCAGGGCGCCAGGGCGGCGGGCGGGAGGGACTCGACTGGGCAGGGAAGGACGCCTGGCCGCTGGGCCTCTTGGGGCGTCCCACGGCACCCGCCTCAGTCTAAGGCCGCGCCGCCCCTGAGGCGCCCGATCCCGTCTGCTCTGGGAAGCTAAGCAGGGTCGGGCCCGGCCAGGCCCTGGATGGGAGACCGGGGGCCGCCGTACGCTTTTGTTTTCTTTTTCCTTTGCCTCTTTTGCTGTCCCGACCCCCCCTGGCCCGGAATGTGTGTGTGTGTGGGGGGGTCTCCCCCTCCTCCGCCCGCCTAGGCTGGGAAGGGGGGGCCCCTCCGCCCTCCGAAACGTCCCCGGCTCCCGCCACCCCGCTCCTCCCCCGGCCCGGCCCCGGCCCCCGGCGCCTCTTCCCCTGCAGCACCGCCAGGCGGCGGCAGCGGGAGCGGGAGCGGCGGGGCCATCCCAGCCCTTCTGCCGGCAGCCGGGGGGGCCCCAGACCCGGGCCCACAGCGGACCGGGTGGCGGGATCCCTAAGCGCTGCTGGCTCTCCCCGGCCCCCCGTACTCCGGGACGTCCCCTTCGGCGGGCGGGGGGCCAGCCCGCGGAAGAAAACCGTCCCCTGGGCCCCCGACCCCCAGCCCACCGTGGACTTCCTCTCCGCCCCCGCACACCGGGGCCTCCGGCCCGGGACTCACGCTGGGCGGGGCTCCTCTCCCGGGGAGGCGGGGGGGCTCCCGAGGGACACACAGGCGCACCGCACCGCGCCGCACACGGCAGGTCGCCGGCCACGGCCACCCGGGCAGACAGAGAGGACGTGCCACGGGAAACCAGGGAACAGCGGGGAGCGCGCGCTCCCGGACCCCAACGACCCGCCGGCCGCCCGACCAAGCGACGGGCCGGCCGGCACCGGGACCCCGCGGGTGCCGCTGCCACCCGCGTGCCCCGACGGGGATCGGGGATCGGGGCAGAACGGTCCTCCCCAGGCAGGGGGGCCGCGCGTCTTCCGGACCTCCCGGCCCCGCCTCCTGGTCCCGGCCCCGCCCCCGAGCCCCTGCCCACCGTGCCCTGGCCTGGCGCGGGGGAGGGCCGGCTCCCGCGCACTCTCCGGCTCCGTCCCGCCCTCCCCACGCCTGGAAGGCTGTCCCTGCGCGCCCGTGTCCGTGTCCGTGGGTCCGATCGCTGGGGCGTGGGACGCTGGTGCGGTGCGTCCCTGTTTTCGGTGGGGGAGGGGGCCGTGTGCGCCCGACCGACCGCCAGACCCGTCAGTCTCTCCTTGCCCTGGTCCCCGCCCACCTTCGCCCCCCAGCCCCCCCCGCCCCGATCTGGACAGGGGGTCTGGCGAAGCGCCAGGGCGGCGGGCGGGAGGCACTGGACTGGGCAGGGAGGGACGCCTGGCCGCTGGGCCTCTTGGGGCCTCCGGGAGCTCCCGCCTCAGTCTAAGGCCGCGCCGCCCCGGAGGCGCCCGATCCCGTCTGGTCTGGGAAGCTAAGCAGGGTCGGTCCCGGCCGGGCCCTGGATGGGAGACCCGGGGGCCGCCGTACGCTTTTTGCCCGGACCCTGCCCCGTGGACCCTGGAGAGAGGTCAGGTTTTTACATGTCAAGGCTCAGTCCCCGAGGCTGTCGCCCCTCAGACAGCTGTGGCAGGGCCGGGCCTCCGCAACTTCTGACGGACCGGCTCTAAATTCAGCACACACTCAGGCCCAATACACGATAACGAATGCAACTTTTCCAAAGGATTCATATTCGAGGTCGCAGAAGATCTACGTCGCACCTAGGGGAAACGGGTGCCGACTTACACGGAAAACTTGGCAGAAGCATCAAGGACGGCCCAAATCCATGGAGAGTTAGACAGTGTTCCCAGACAGATGGACGCAGAATCCCCAAGATAATCATTTCCCCCGAATGAAGACATGATCCAATTTAAAGGGGGTTATGACAACTAGAAATTTACAGTCTGTTTCTTTCTCTTTTACTTTTAACTTGGGAAGTGGATATGTTAGAGCATAAGCGTTGTGATGATTCTATTAAATAGAATGAACTGTACCGAGCCTCCACCGCCGACCTTATACACGTGGGAGTTTATTCCCGGGTTGGACACCGCTGTGTGTCTGTTCCTGAAGGCCTGGAACCCAGAAAACCCTTCTCCCAAACAAATCCCCTGTGGACGGTCACCCTTTTCCTCGCTTTTCCTTTGAAAGTTTTGGCTCCCTAGGACGTGACTCTCTCACGGAGACGTTCTGTTCCTTTCACGGGCTCTATCATATACGTGGAACCCTTCTGGCTTCATTCTGGGGAACTTGTGTTCCAGGGGAGACCTTGGGTCCGGAGAAGCATCCTCTCTCACACGCGAAGCTGCGGTTCGTCGGCGCTGCTGTGGACCGGCACCGCAGGGAGACGTGGAAATCTCTCTGAACCGTCTTTCACCGGGTCCACGGAAACGGGGCTCCCGTGAGTACCGCCCCGGGTGTTTCCCGGTCACGCGTGCCCTCTCTTCTCTATGGTACGTGCCACGCAGAGAATAGGCTTGTTCCTACATCATGCCCCTGGTTTTTTTTTTTTTGTTCTTTTTTTTTTTTTTTTATCCCTTTATGCTAAATTGTTTTCCAAATGGTTGTATAAATCCAGCTGCCCCGTGGGCAGCGTGCGTGGAAGGGTTCCCCTCCCAGCCGACAGAGCGATCGGGGTTTTAAGTTTCCTCCCTACCGGGTGGGGTGCCCTAGGCTTTCGCCCCTTCTTTGGTCCCGCCCGCCGGCCTGCGGGGGTCGGGGGGCGGGGGGTGGCGAAGGGGGAGCCCCCTCCCTCCGCCCTCCCGGCCGGCCCCGGCTCCCGCCACCCCGCCCCGCCCCCGGCCTCGGCCCCCGCCCCCGCCGCCTCCTCCCCTCCCCCCGCCGCGGCACCACCGCCAGGCGGCGGCAGCGGCAGCCGCAGCGGGAGCGGCGGGGCCGTCCCGGCCCTTCTGCAGGCTGCCGGGGGTGGGCCCCAGACCCGGGCCCACAGGGAGCCGGGTGGCGGGATCCCTAAGCGCCGCTGGCTCTCCGCAGCCCCCCCCCCCCCCCCCCGTACTCCGGGACGTCCCCGGCTCCTCCCGCCACCCCGCTCCTCCGCCCACCCCCCGGCCCCGACGGGGATCGGGGCAGAACGGTCCTCCCCAGGCAGGGGGGCCGCGCGTCTTCGGGACCTGCGGGGAGGGACCGGGCCCACGGCCCCGCCTCCTGGTCCCGGCCCCGCCCCCGACCCCCTCCTCACCGTGCCCCGGCGTGGCGCGGGGGAGGGCCGGCTCCCGCGCACTCTCCGGCTCCGGCCCTCCGTCGCCACGCCGGGAAGGCTGTCCCTGCGCGCCCGTGTCCGTGTCCGCGGGTCCGATCGCTGGGGCGTGGGACGCTGGCGCGGTGCGTCCCTGTTGGCGGTGGCGGACGGGGGCGTGTGCGCCCGCGCGCCAGACCCGGCGGTGGGTCTCCCCCTGCCCTCAGCCCCGCCCCCCGCCCGCCTCCCCGCGCCCCGATCTGGACACGGGGATCTCGGGAAGCGCCAGGGCGCCAGGGCGTCGGGCGGGAGGGACTCGACTGGGCAGGGAGGGACGCCTGGCCGCTGGGCCTCTTGGGGCGTCCCACGGCACCCGCCTCAGTCTAAGGCCGCGCCGCCCCGAAGGCGCCCGATCCCGTCTGCTCTGGGAAGCTAAGCAGGGTCGGGCCCGGCCGGGTCCTGGATGGGAGACCCGGGAGACCCGGGGGCCGCCGTACGCTTTTTTGTTTTTTTTGTCCTTTGCCTCTTTTGCTGCCCCGCCCCCTGGCCTGGAAGCTGTGTGCCTGTGTGTGTCACCGGCGTGGCGCGGGGGAGAGCCCGCACCCGCGCACTCTCCAGCTCTGGCCCTCCGTCCCCACGCCGGGAAGTCTGTCCCTGCGCGCCCGTGTCCCTGTCCGTGGGTCTGCTCGTGGGGGCGTGGGACGCTGGCGCGGTGCGTCCGTGTTGGCGGTGACGGAGGGGGGCGTGTGCGCCCGCGCGCCAGACCCGTCGGTCTCCCCCTGCCCTCAGCCCCGCCCCCCGCCCGCCTCCCCGCGCCCCGAGCTGGACACGGGGGTCTCGGGAAGCGCCAGGGCGCCAGGGCGGCGGGCGGGAGGGACTCGACTGGGCAGGGAAGGACGCCTGGCCGCTGGGCCTCTTGGGGCGTCCCACGGCACCCGCCTCAGTCTAAGGCCGCGCCGCCCCTGAGGCGCCCGATCCCGTCTGCTCTGGGAAGCTAAGCAGGGTCGGGCCCGGCCAGGCCCTGGATGGGAGACCGGGGGCCGCCGTACGCTTTTGTTTTCTTTTTCCTTTGCCTCTTTTGCTGTCCCGACCCCCCCTGGCCCGGAATGTGTGTGTGTGTGTGGGGGTCTCCCCCTCCTCCGCCCGCCTAGGCTGGGAAGGGGGGGCCCCTCCGCCCTCCGAAACGTCCCCGGCTCCCGCCACCCCGCTCCTCCCCCGGCCCGGCCCCGGCCCCCGGCGCCTCTTCCCCTGCAGCACCGCCAGGCGGCGGCAGCGGGAGCGGGAGCGGCGGGGCCATCCCAGCCCTTCTGCCGGCAGCCGGGGGGGCCCCAGACCCGGGCCCACAGCGGACCGGGTGGCGGGATCCCTAAGCGCTGCTGGCTCTCCCCGGCCCCCCGTACTCCGGGACGTCCCCTTCGGCGGGCGGGGGGCCAGCCCGCGGAAGAAAACCGTCCCCTGGGCCCCCGACCCCCAGCCCACCGTGGACTTCCTCTCCGCCCCCGCACACCGGGGCCTCCGGCCCGGGACTCACGCTGGGCGGGGCTCCTCTCCCGGGGAGGCGGGGGGGCTCCCGAGGGACACACAGGCGCACCGCACCGCGCCGCACACGGCAGGTCGCCGGCCACGGCCACCCGGGCAGACAGAGAGGACGTGCCACGGGAAACCAGGGAACAGCGGGGAGCGCGCGCTCCCGGACCCCAACGACCCGCCGGCCGCCCGACCAAGCGACGGGCCGGCCGGCACCGGGACCCCGCGGGTGCCGCTGCCACCCGCGTGCCCCGACGGGGATCGGGGATCGGGGCAGAACGGTCCTCCCCAGGCAGGGGGGCCGCGCGTCTTCCGGACCTCCCGGCCCCGCCTCCTGGTCCCGGCCCCGCCCCCGAGCCCCTGCCCACCGTGCCCTGGCCTGGCGCGGGGGAGGGCCGGCTCCCGCGCACTCTCCGGCTCCGTCCCGCCCTCCCCACGCCTGGAAGGCTGTCCCTGCGCGCCCGTGTCCGTGTCCGTGGGTCCGATCGCTGGGGCGTGGGACGCTGGTGCGGTGCGTCCCTGTTTTCGGTGGGGGAGGGGGCCGTGTGCGCCCGACCGACCGCCAGACCCGTCAGTCTCTCCTTGCCCTGGTCCCCGCCCACCTTCGCCCCCCAGCCCCCCCCGCCCCGATCTGGACAGGGGGTCTGGCGAAGCGCCAGGGCGGCGGGCGGGAGGCACTGGACTGGGCAGGGAGGGACGCCTGGCCGCTGGGCCTCTTGGGGCCTCCGGGAGCTCCCGCCTCAGTCTAAGGCCGCGCCGCCCCGGAGGCGCCCGATCCCGTCTGGTCTGGGAAGCTAAGCAGGGTCGGTCCCGGCCGGGCCCTGGATGGGAGACCCGGGGGCCGCCGTACGCTTTTTTGTTTTTTTTTCCTTTGCCTCTTTGGCTCTCCCGACCCCCAGGCCCAGAAGGCGTGTGTGTGTGTGGGGGGGCGGGCTCCTCCTCCGCCGCCCGCCTCGGCTGGGAAGGGGGGGCCCTCCGCCCTCCGGGCCCGCCCCGGGCCTGCCCCCACCGCCCCGGCTGGCCCGGACCCTGCCCCGTGGACCCTGGAGAGAGGTCAGGTTTTTACATGTCAAGGCTCAGTCCCCGAGGCTGTCGCCCCTCAGACAGCTGTGGCAGGGCCGGGCCTCCGCAACTTCTGACGGACCGGCTCTAAATTCAGCACACGCTCAGGCCCAATACACGATAACGAATGCAACTTTTCCAAAGGATTCATATTCGAGGTCGCAGAAGATCTACGTCGCACCTAGGGGAAACGGGTGCCGACTTACACGGAAAACTTGGCAGAAGCATCAAGGACGGCCCAAATCCATGGAGAGTTAGACAGTGTTCCCAGACAGATGGACGCAGAATCCCCAAGATAATCATTTCCCCCGAATGAAGACATGATCCAATTTAAAGGGGGTTATGACAACTAGAAATTTACAGTCTGTTTCTTTCTCTTTTACTTTTAACTTGGGAAGTGGATATGTTAGAGCATAAGCGTTGTGATGATTCTATTAAATAGAATGAACTGTACCGAGCCTCCACCGCCGACCTTATACACGTGGGAGTTTATTCCCGGGTTGGACACCGCTGTGTGTCTGTTCCTGAAGGCCTGGAACCCAGAAAACCCTTCTCCCAAACAAATCCCCTGTGGACGGTCACCCTTTTCCTCGCTTTTCCTTTGAAAGTTTTGGCTCCCTAGGACGTGACTCTCTCACGGAGACGTTCTGTTCCTTTCACGGGCTCTATCATATACGTGGAACCCTTCTGGCTTCATTCTGGGGAACTTGTGTTCCAGGGGAGACCTTGGGTCCGGAGAAGCATCCTCTCTCACACGCGAAGCTGCGGTTCGTCGGCGCTGCTGTGGACCGGCACCGCAGGGAGACGTGGAAATCTCTCTGAACCGTCTTTCACCGGGTCCACGGAAACGGGGCTCCCGTGAGTACCGCCCCGGGTGTTTCCCGGTCACGCGTGCCCTCTCTTCTCTATGGTACGTGCCACGCAGAGAATAGGCTTGTTCCTACATCATGCCCCTGGTTTTTTTTTTTTTGTTCTTTTTTTTTTTTTTTTATCCCTTTATGCTAAATTGTTTTCCAAATGGTTGTATAAATCCAGCTGCCCCGTGGGCAGCGTGCGTGGAAGGGTTCCCCTCCCAGCCGACAGAGCGATCGGGGTTTTAAGTTTCCTCCCTACCGGGTGGGGTGCCCTAGGCTTTCGCCCCTTCTTTGGTCCCGCCCGCCGGCCTGCGGGGGTCGGGGGGCGGGGGGTGGCGAAGGGGGAGCCCCCTCCCTCCGCCCTCCCGGCCGGCCCCGGCTCCCGCCACCCCGCCCCGCCCCCGGCCTCGGCCCCCGCCCCCGCCGCCTCCTCCCCTCCCCCCGCCGCGGCACCACCGCCAGGCGGCGGCAGCGGCAGCCGCAGCGGGAGCGGCGGGGCCGTCCCGGCCCTTCTGCAGGCTGCCGGGGGTGGGCCCCAGACCCGGGCCCACAGGGAGCCGGGTGGCGGGATCCCTAAGCGCCGCTGGCTCTCCGCAGCCCCCCCCCCCCCCCCGTACTCCGGGACGTCCCCGGCTCCTCCCGCCACCCCGCTCCTCCGCCCACCCCCCGGCCCCGACGGGGATCGGGGCAGAACGGTCCTCCCCAGGCAGGGGGGCCGCGCGTCTTCGGGACCTGCGGGGAGGGACCGGGCCCACGGCCCCGCCTCCTGGTCCCGGCCCCGCCCCCGACCCCCTCCTCACCGTGCCCCGGCGTGGCGCGGGGGAGGGCCGGCTCCCGCGCACTCTCCGGCTCCGGCCCTCCGTCGCCACGCCGGGAAGGCTGTCCCTGCGCGCCCGTGTCCGTGTCCGCGGGTCCGATCGCTGGGGCGTGGGACGCTGGCGCGGTGCGTCCCTGTTGGCGGTGGCGGACGGGGGCGTGTGCGCCCGCGCGCCAGACCCGGCGGTGGGTCTCCCCCTGCCCTCAGCCCCGCCCCCCGCCCGCCTCCCCGCGCCCCGATCTGGACACGGGGATCTCGGGAAGCGCCAGGGCGCCAGGGCGTCGGGCGGGAGGGACTCGACTGGGCAGGGAGGGACGCCTGGCCGCTGGGCCTCTTGGGGCGTCCCACGGCACCCGCCTCAGTCTAAGGCCGCGCCGCCCCGAAGGCGCCCGATCCCGTCTGCTCTGGGAAGCTAAGCAGGGTCGGGCCCGGCCGGGTCCTGGATGGGAGACCCGGGAGACCCGGGGGCCGCCGTACGCTTTTTTGTTTTTTTTGTCCTTTGCCTCTTTTGCTGCCCCGCCCCCTGGCCTGGAAGCTGTGTGCCTGTGTGTGTCACCGGCGTGGCGCGGGGGAGAGCCCGCACCCGCGCACTCTCCAGCTCTGGCCCTCCGTCCCCACGCCGGGAAGTCTGTCCCTGCGCGCCCGTGTCCCTGTCCGTGGGTCTGCTCGTGGGGGCGTGGGACGCTGGCGCGGTGCGTCCGTGTTGGCGGTGACGGAGGGGGGCGTGTGCGCCCGCGCGCCAGACCCGTCGGTCTCCCCCTGCCCTCAGCCCCGCCCCCCGCCCGCCTCCCCGCGCCCCGAGCTGGACACGGGGGTCTCGGGAAGCGCCAGGGCGCCAGGGCGGCGGGCGGGAGGGACTCGACTGGGCAGGGAAGGACGCCTGGCCGCTGGGCCTCTTGGGGCGTCCCACGGCACCCGCCTCAGTCTAAGGCCGCGCCGCCCCTGAGGCGCCCGATCCCGTCTGCTCTGGGAAGCTAAGCAGGGTCGGGCCCGGCCAGGCCCTGGATGGGAGACCGGGGGCCGCCGTACGCTTTTGTTTTCTTTTTCCTTTGCCTCTTTTGCTGTCCCGACCCCCCCTGGCCCGGAATGTGTGTGTGTGTGGGGGGGTCTCCCCCTCCTCCGCCCGCCTAGGCTGGGAAGGGGGGGCCCCTCCGCCCTCCGAAACGTCCCCGGCTCCCGCCACCCCGCTCCTCCCCCGGCCCGGCCCCGGCCCCCGGCGCCTCTTCCCCTGCAGCACCGCCAGGCGGCGGCAGCGGGAGCGGGAGCGGCGGGGCCATCCCAGCCCTTCTGCCGGCAGCCGGGGGGGCCCCAGACCCGGGCCCACAGCGGACCGGGTGGCGGGATCCCTAAGCGCTGCTGGCTCTCCCCGGCCCCCCGTACTCCGGGACGTCCCCTTCGGCGGGCGGGGGGCCAGCCCGCGGAAGAAAACCGTCCCCTGGGCCCCCGACCCCCAGCCCACCGTGGACTTCCTCTCCGCCCCCGCACACCGGGGCCTCCGGCCCGGGACTCACGCTGGGCGGGGCTCCTCTCCCGGGGAGGCGGGGGGGCTCCCGAGGGACACACAGGCGCACCGCACCGCGCCGCACACGGCAGGTCGCCGGCCACGGCCACCCGGGCAGACAGAGAGGACGTGCCACGGGAAACCAGGGAACAGCGGGGAGCGCGCGCTCCCGGACCCCAACGACCCGCCGGCCGCCCGACCAAGCGACGGGCCGGCCGGCACCGGGACCCCGCGGGTGCCGCTGCCACCCGCGTGCCCCGACGGGGATCGGGGATCGGGGCAGAACGGTCCTCCCCAGGCAGGGGGGCCGCGCGTCTTCCGGACCTCCCGGCCCCGCCTCCTGGTCCCGGCCCCGCCCCCGAGCCCCTGCCCACCGTGCCCTGGCCTGGCGCGGGGGAGGGCCGGCTCCCGCGCACTCTCCGGCTCCGTCCCGCCCTCCCCACGCCTGGAAGGCTGTCCCTGCGCGCCCGTGTCCGTGTCCGTGGGTCCGATCGCTGGGGCGTGGGACGCTGGTGCGGTGCGTCCCTGTTTTCGGTGGGGGAGGGGGCCGTGTGCGCCCGACCGACCGCCAGACCCGTCAGTCTCTCCTTGCCCTGGTCCCCGCCCACCTTCGCCCCCCAGCCCCCCCCGCCCCGATCTGGACAGGGGGTCTGGCGAAGCGCCAGGGCGGCGGGCGGGAGGCACTGGACTGGGCAGGGAGGGACGCCTGGCCGCTGGGCCTCTTGGGGCCTCCGGGAGCTCCCGCCTCAGTCTAAGGCCGCGCCGCCCCGGAGGCGCCCGATCCCGTCTGGTCTGGGAAGCTAAGCAGGGTCGGTCCCGGCCGGGCCCTGGATGGGAGACCCGGGGGCCGCCGTACGCTTTTTGCCCGGACCCTGCCCCGTGGACCCTGGAGAGAGGTCAGGTTTTTACATGTCAAGGCTCAGTCCCCGAGGCTGTCGCCCCTCAGACAGCTGTGGCAGGGCCGGGCCTCCGCAACTTCTGACGGACCGGCTCTAAATTCAGCACACACTCAGGCCCAATACACGATAACGAATGCAACTTTTCCAAAGGATTCATATTCGAGGTCGCAGAAGATCTACGTCGCACCTAGGGGAAACGGGTGCCGACTTACACGGAAAACTTGGCAGAAGCATCAAGGACGGCCCAAATCCATGGAGAGTTAGACAGTGTTCCCAGACAGATGGACGCAGAATCCCCAAGATAATCATTTCCCCCGAATGAAGACATGATCCAATTTAAAGGGGGTTATGACAACTAGAAATTTACAGTCTGTTTCTTTCTCTTTTACTTTTAACTTGGGAAGTGGATATGTTAGAGCATAAGCGTTGTGATGATTCTATTAAATAGAATGAACTGTACCGAGCCTCCACCGCCGACCTTATACACGTGGGAGTTTATTCCCGGGTTGGACACCGCTGTGTGTCTGTTCCTGAAGGCCTGGAACCCAGAAAACCCTTCTCCCAAACAAATCCCCTGTGGACGGTCACCCTTTTCCTCGCTTTTCCTTTGAAAGTTTTGGCTCCCTAGGACGTGACTCTCTCACGGAGACGTTCTGTTCCTTTCACGGGCTCTATCATATACGTGGAACCCTTCTGGCTTCATTCTGGGGAACTTGTGTTCCAGGGGAGACCTTGGGTCCGGAGAAGCATCCTCTCTCACACGCGAAGCTGCGGTTCGTCGGCGCTGCTGTGGACCGGCACCGCAGGGAGACGTGGAAATCTCTCTGAACCGTCTTTCACCGGGTCCACGGAAACGGGGCTCCCGTGAGTACCGCCCCGGGTGTTTCCCGGTCACGCGTGCCCTCTCTTCTCTATGGTACGTGCCACGCAGAGAATAGGCTTGTTCCTACATCATGCCCCTGGTTTTTTTTTTTTTGTTCTTTTTTTTTTTTTTTTATCCCTTTATGCTAAATTGTTTTCCAAATGGTTGTATAAATCCAGCTGCCCCGTGGGCAGCGTGCGTGGAAGGGTTCCCCTCCCAGCCGACAGAGCGATCGGGGTTTTAAGTTTCCTCCCTACCGGGTGGGGTGCCCTAGGCTTTCGCCCCTTCTTTGGTCCCGCCCGCCGGCCTGCGGGGGTCGGGGGGCGGGGGGTGGCGAAGGGGGAGCCCCCTCCCTCCGCCCTCCCGGCCGGCCCCGGCTCCCGCCACCCCGCCCCGCCCCCGGCCTCGGCCCCCGCCCCCGCCGCCTCCTCCCCTCCCCCCGCCGCGGCACCACCGCCAGGCGGCGGCAGCGGCAGCCGCAGCGGGAGCGGCGGGGCCGTCCCGGCCCTTCTGCAGGCTGCCGGGGGTGGGCCCCAGACCCGGGCCCACAGGGAGCCGGGTGGCGGGATCCCTAAGCGCCGCTGGCTCTCCGCAGCCCCCCCCCCCCCCCCCCGTACTCCGGGACGTCCCCGGCTCCTCCCGCCACCCCGCTCCTCCGCCCACCCCCCGGCCCCGACGGGGATCGGGGCAGAACGGTCCTCCCCAGGCAGGGGGGCCGCGCGTCTTCGGGACCTGCGGGGAGGGACCGGGCCCACGGCCCCGCCTCCTGGTCCCGGCCCCGCCCCCGACCCCCTCCTCACCGTGCCCCGGCGTGGCGCGGGGGAGGGCCGGCTCCCGCGCACTCTCCGGCTCCGGCCCTCCGTCGCCACGCCGGGAAGGCTGTCCCTGCGCGCCCGTGTCCGTGTCCGCGGGTCCGATCGCTGGGGCGTGGGACGCTGGCGCGGTGCGTCCCTGTTGGCGGTGGCGGACGGGGGCGTGTGCGCCCGCGCGCCAGACCCGGCGGTGGGTCTCCCCCTGCCCTCAGCCCCGCCCCCCGCCCGCCTCCCCGCGCCCCGATCTGGACACGGGGATCTCGGGAAGCGCCAGGGCGCCAGGGCGTCGGGCGGGAGGGACTCGACTGGGCAGGGAGGGACGCCTGGCCGCTGGGCCTCTTGGGGCGTCCCACGGCACCCGCCTCAGTCTAAGGCCGCGCCGCCCCGAAGGCGCCCGATCCCGTCTGCTCTGGGAAGCTAAGCAGGGTCGGGCCCGGCCGGGTCCTGGATGGGAGACCCGGGAGACCCGGGGGCCGCCGTACGCTTTTTTGTTTTTTTTGTCCTTTGCCTCTTTTGCTGCCCCGCCCCCTGGCCTGGAAGCTGTGTGCCTGTGTGTGTCACCGGCGTGGCGCGGGGGAGAGCCCGCACCCGCGCACTCTCCAGCTCTGGCCCTCCGTCCCCACGCCGGGAAGTCTGTCCCTGCGCGCCCGTGTCCCTGTCCGTGGGTCTGCTCGTGGGGGCGTGGGACGCTGGCGCGGTGCGTCCGTGTTGGCGGTGACGGAGGGGGGCGTGTGCGCCCGCGCGCCAGACCCGTCGGTCTCCCCCTGCCCTCAGCCCCGCCCCCCGCCCGCCTCCCCGCGCCCCGAGCTGGACACGGGGGTCTCGGGAAGCGCCAGGGCGCCAGGGCGGCGGGCGGGAGGGACTCGACTGGGCAGGGAAGGACGCCTGGCCGCTGGGCCTCTTGGGGCGTCCCACGGCACCCGCCTCAGTCTAAGGCCGCGCCGCCCCTGAGGCGCCCGATCCCGTCTGCTCTGGGAAGCTAAGCAGGGTCGGGCCCGGCCAGGCCCTGGATGGGAGACCGGGGGCCGCCGTACGCTTTTGTTTTCTTTTTCCTTTGCCTCTTTTGCTGTCCCGACCCCCCCTGGCCCGGAATGTGTGTGTGTGTGTGGGGGTCTCCCCCTCCTCCGCCCGCCTAGGCTGGGAAGGGGGGGCCCCTCCGCCCTCCGAAACGTCCCCGGCTCCCGCCACCCCGCTCCTCCCCCGGCCCGGCCCCGGCCCCCGGCGCCTCTTCCCCTGCAGCACCGCCAGGCGGCGGCAGCGGGAGCGGGAGCGGCGGGGCCATCCCAGCCCTTCTGCCGGCAGCCGGGGGGGCCCCAGACCCGGGCCCACAGCGGACCGGGTGGCGGGATCCCTAAGCGCTGCTGGCTCTCCCCGGCCCCCCGTACTCCGGGACGTCCCCTTCGGCGGGCGGGGGGCCAGCCCGCGGAAGAAAACCGTCCCCTGGGCCCCCGACCCCCAGCCCACCGTGGACTTCCTCTCCGCCCCCGCACACCGGGGCCTCCGGCCCGGGACTCACGCTGGGCGGGGCTCCTCTCCCGGGGAGGCGGGGGGGCTCCCGAGGGACACACAGGCGCACCGCACCGCGCCGCACACGGCAGGTCGCCGGCCACGGCCACCCGGGCAGACAGAGAGGACGTGCCACGGGAAACCAGGGAACAGCGGGGAGCGCGCGCTCCCGGACCCCAACGACCCGCCGGCCGCCCGACCAAGCGACGGGCCGGCCGGCACCGGGACCCCGCGGGTGCCGCTGCCACCCGCGTGCCCCGACGGGGATCGGGGATCGGGGCAGAACGGTCCTCCCCAGGCAGGGGGGCCGCGCGTCTTCCGGACCTCCCGGCCCCGCCTCCTGGTCCCGGCCCCGCCCCCGAGCCCCTGCCCACCGTGCCCTGGCCTGGCGCGGGGGAGGGCCGGCTCCCGCGCACTCTCCGGCTCCGTCCCGCCCTCCCCACGCCTGGAAGGCTGTCCCTGCGCGCCCGTGTCCGTGTCCGTGGGTCCGATCGCTGGGGCGTGGGACGCTGGTGCGGTGCGTCCCTGTTTTCGGTGGGGGAGGGGGCCGTGTGCGCCCGACCGACCGCCAGACCCGTCAGTCTCTCCTTGCCCTGGTCCCCGCCCACCTTCGCCCCCCAGCCCCCCCCGCCCCGATCTGGACAGGGGGTCTGGCGAAGCGCCAGGGCGGCGGGCGGGAGGCACTGGACTGGGCAGGGAGGGACGCCTGGCCGCTGGGCCTCTTGGGGCCTCCGGGAGCTCCCGCCTCAGTCTAAGGCCGCGCCGCCCCGGAGGCGCCCGATCCCGTCTGGTCTGGGAAGCTAAGCAGGGTCGGTCCCGGCCGGGCCCTGGATGGGAGACCCGGGGGCCGCCGTACGCTTTTTTGTTTTTTTTTCCTTTGCCTCTTTGGCTCTCCCGACCCCCAGGCCCAGAAGGCGTGTGTGTGTGTGGGGGGGCGGGCTCCTCCTCCGCCGCCCGCCTCGGCTGGGAAGGGGGGGCCCTCCGCCCTCCGGGCCCGCCCCGGGCCTGCCCCCACCGCCCCGGCTGGCCCGGACCCTGCCCCGTGGACCCTGGAGAGAGGTCAGGTTTTTACATGTCAAGGCTCAGTCCCCGAGGCTGTCGCCCCTCAGACAGCTGTGGCAGGGCCGGGCCTCCGCAACTTCTGACGGACCGGCTCTAAATTCAGCACACGCTCAGGCCCAATACACGATAACGAATGCAACTTTTCCAAAGGATTCATATTCGAGGTCGCAGAAGATCTACGTCGCACCTAGGGGAAACGGGTGCCGACTTACACGGAAAACTTGGCAGAAGCATCAAGGACGGCCCAAATCCATGGAGAGTTAGACAGTGTTCCCAGACAGATGGACGCAGAATCCCCAAGATAATCATTTCCCCCGAATGAAGACATGATCCAATTTAAAGGGGGTTATGACAACTAGAAATTTACAGTCTGTTTCTTTCTCTTTTACTTTTAACTTGGGAAGTGGATATGTTAGAGCATAAGCGTTGTGATGATTCTATTAAATAGAATGAACTGTACCGAGCCTCCACCGCCGACCTTATACACGTGGGAGTTTATTCCCGGGTTGGACACCGCTGTGTGTCTGTTCCTGAAGGCCTGGAACCCAGAAAACCCTTCTCCCAAACAAATCCCCTGTGGACGGTCACCCTTTTCCTCGCTTTTCTTTTGAAAGTTTTGGCTCCCTAGGACGTGACTCTCTCACGGAGACGTTCTGTTCCTTTCACGGGCTCTATCATATACGTGGAACCCTTCTGGCTTCATTCTGGGGAACTTGTGTTCCAGGGGAGACCTTGGGTCCGGAGAAGCATCCTCTCTCACACGCGAAGCTGCGGTTCGTCGGCGCTGCTGTGGACCGGCACCGCAGGGAGACGTGGAAATCTCTCTGAACCGTCTTTCACCGGGTCCACGGAAACGGGGCTCCCGTGAGTACCGCCCCGGGTGTTTCCCGGTCACGCGTGCCCTCTCTTCTCTATGGTACGTGCCACGCAGAGAATAGGCTTGTTCCTACATCATGCCCCTGGTTTTTTTTTTTTTGTTCTTTTTTTTTTTTTTTTATCCCTTTATGCTAAATTGTTTTCCAAATGGTTGTATAAATCCAGCTGCCCCGTGGGCAGCGTGCGTGGAAGGGTTCCCCTCCCAGCCGACAGAGCGATCGGGGTTTTAAGTTTCCTCCCTACCGGGTGGGGTGCCCTAGGCTTTCGCCCCTTCTTTGGTCCCGCCCGCCGGCCTGCGGGGGTCGGGGGGCGGGGGGTGGCGAAGGGGGAGCCCCCTCCCTCCGCCCTCCCGGCCGGCCCCGGCTCCCGCCACCCCGCCCCGCCCCCGGCCTCGGCCCCCGCCCCCGCCGCCTCCTCCCCTCCCCCCGCCGCGGCACCACCGCCAGGCGGCGGCAGCGGCAGCCGCAGCGGGAGCGGCGGGGCCGTCCCGGCCCTTCTGCAGGCTGCCGGGGGTGGGCCCCAGACCCGGGCCCACAGGGAGCCGGGTGGCGGGATCCCTAAGCGCCGCTGGCTCTCCGCAGCCCCCCCCCCCCCCCGTACTCCGGGACGTCCCCGGCTCCTCCCGCCACCCCGCTCCTCCGCCCACCCCCCGGCCCCGACGGGGATCGGGGCAGAACGGTCCTCCCCAGGCAGGGGGGCCGCGCGTCTTCGGGACCTGCGGGGAGGGACCGGGCCCACGGCCCCGCCTCCTGGTCCCGGCCCCGCCCCCGACCCCCTCCTCACCGTGCCCCGGCGTGGCGCGGGGGAGGGCCGGCTCCCGCGCACTCTCCGGCTCCGGCCCTCCGTCGCCACGCCGGGAAGGCTGTCCCTGCGCGCCCGTGTCCGTGTCCGCGGGTCCGATCGCTGGGGCGTGGGACGCTGGCGCGGTGCGTCCCTGTTGGCGGTGGCGGACGGGGGCGTGTGCGCCCGCGCGCCAGACCCGGCGGTGGGTCTCCCCCTGCCCTCAGCCCCGCCCCCCGCCCGCCTCCCCGCGCCCCGATCTGGACACGGGGATCTCGGGAAGCGCCAGGGCGCCAGGGCGTCGGGCGGGAGGGACTCGACTGGGCAGGGAGGGACGCCTGGCCGCTGGGCCTCTTGGGGCGTCCCACGGCACCCGCCTCAGTCTAAGGCCGCGCCGCCCCGAAGGCGCCCGATCCCGTCTGCTCTGGGAAGCTAAGCAGGGTCGGGCCCGGCCGGGTCCTGGATGGGAGACCCGGGAGACCCGGGGGCCGCCGTACGCTTTTTTGTTTTTTTTGTCCTTTGCCTCTTTTGCTGCCCCGCCCCCTGGCCTGGAAGCTGTGTGCCTGTGTGTGTCACCGGCGTGGCGCGGGGGAGAGCCCGCACCCGCGCACTCTCCAGCTCTGGCCCTCCGTCCCCACGCCGGGAAGTCTGTCCCTGCGCGCCCGTGTCCCTGTCCGTGGGTCTGCTCGTGGGGGCGTGGGACGCTGGCGCGGTGCGTCCGTGTTGGCGGTGACGGAGGGGGGCGTGTGCGCCCGCGCGCCAGACCCGTCGGTCTCCCCCTGCCCTCAGCCCCGCCCCCCGCCCGCCTCCCCGCGCCCCGAGCTGGACACGGGGGTCTCGGGAAGCGCCAGGGCGCCAGGGCGGCGGGCGGGAGGGACTCGACTGGGCAGGGAAGGACGCCTGGCCGCTGGGCCTCTTGGGGCGTCCCACGGCACCCGCCTCAGTCTAAGGCCGCGCCGCCCCTGAGGCGCCCGATCCCGTCTGCTCTGGGAAGCTAAGCAGGGTCGGGCCCGGCCAGGCCCTGGATGGGAGACCGGGGGCCGCCGTACGCTTTTGTTTTCTTTTTCCTTTGCCTCTTTTGCTGTCCCGACCCCCCCTGGCCCGGAATGTGTGTGTGTGTGGGGGGGTCTCCCCCTCCTCCGCCCGCCTAGGCTGGGAAGGGGGGGCCCCTCCGCCCTCCGAAACGTCCCCGGCTCCCGCCACCCCGCTCCTCCCCCGGCCCGGCCCCGGCCCCCGGCGCCTCTTCCCCTGCAGCACCGCCAGGCGGCGGCAGCGGGAGCGGGAGCGGCGGGGCCATCCCAGCCCTTCTGCCGGCAGCCGGGGGGGCCCCAGACCCGGGCCCACAGCGGACCGGGTGGCGGGATCCCTAAGCGCTGCTGGCTCTCCCCGGCCCCCCGTACTCCGGGACGTCCCCTTCGGCGGGCGGGGGGCCAGCCCGCGGAAGAAAACCGTCCCCTGGGCCCCCGACCCCCAGCCCACCGTGGACTTCCTCTCCGCCCCCGCACACCGGGGCCTCCGGCCCGGGACTCACGCTGGGCGGGGCTCCTCTCCCGGGGAGGCGGGGGGGCTCCCGAGGGACACACAGGCGCACCGCACCGCGCCGCACACGGCAGGTCGCCGGCCACGGCCACCCGGGCAGACAGAGAGGACGTGCCACGGGAAACCAGGGAACAGCGGGGAGCGCGCGCTCCCGGACCCCAACGACCCGCCGGCCGCCCGACCAAGCGACGGGCCGGCCGGCACCGGGACCCCGCGGGTGCCGCTGCCACCCGCGTGCCCCGACGGGGATCGGGGATCGGGGCAGAACGGTCCTCCCCAGGCAGGGGGGCCGCGCGTCTTCCGGACCTCCCGGCCCCGCCTCCTGGTCCCGGCCCCGCCCCCGAGCCCCTGCCCACCGTGCCCTGGCCTGGCGCGGGGGAGGGCCGGCTCCCGCGCACTCTCCGGCTCCGTCCCGCCCTCCCCACGCCTGGAAGGCTGTCCCTGCGCGCCCGTGTCCGTGTCCGTGGGTCCGATCGCTGGGGCGTGGGACGCTGGTGCGGTGCGTCCCTGTTTTCGGTGGGGGAGGGGGCCGTGTGCGCCCGACCGACCGCCAGACCCGTCAGTCTCTCCTTGCCCTGGTCCCCGCCCACCTTCGCCCCCCAGCCCCCCCCGCCCCGATCTGGACAGGGGGTCTGGCGAAGCGCCAGGGCGGCGGGCGGGAGGCACTGGACTGGGCAGGGAGGGACGCCTGGCCGCTGGGCCTCTTGGGGCCTCCGGGAGCTCCCGCCTCAGTCTAAGGCCGCGCCGCCCCGGAGGCGCCCGATCCCGTCTGGTCTGGGAAGCTAAGCAGGGTCGGTCCCGGCCGGGCCCTGGATGGGAGACCCGGGGGCCGCCGTACGCTTTTTTGTTTTTTTTTCCTTTGCCTCTTTGGCTCTCCCGACCCCCAGGCCCAGAAGGCGTGTGTGTGTGTGGGGGGGCGGGCTCCTCCTCCGCCGCCCGCCTCGGCTGGGAAGGGGGGGCCCTCCGCCCTCCGGGCCCGCCCCGGGCCTGCCCCCACCGCCCCGGCTGGCCCGGACCCTGCCCCGTGGACCCTGGAGAGAGGTCAGGTTTTTACATGTCAAGGCTCAGTCCCCGAGGCTGTCGCCCCTCAGACAGCTGTGGCAGGGCCGGGCCTCCGCAACTTCTGACGGACCGGCTCTAAATTCAGCACACGCTCAGGCCCAATACACGATAACGAATGCAACTTTTCCAAAGGATTCATATTCGAGGTCGCAGAAGATCTACGTCGCACCTAGGGGAAACGGGTGCCGACTTACACGGAAAACTTGGCAGAAGCATCAAGGACGGCCCAAATCCATGGAGAGTTAGACAGTGTTCCCAGACAGATGGACGCAGAATCCCCAAGATAATCATTTCCCCCGAATGAAGACATGATCCAATTTAAAGGGGGTTATGACAACTAGAAATTTACAGTCTGTTTCTTTCTCTTTTACTTTTAACTTGGGAAGTGGATATGTTAGAGCATAAGCGTTGTGATGATTCTATTAAATAGAATGAACTGTACCGAGCCTCCACCGCCGACCTTATACACGTGGGAGTTTATTCCCGGGTTGGACACCGCTGTGTGTCTGTTCCTGAAGGCCTGGAACCCAGAAAACCCTTCTCCCAAACAAATCCCCTGTGGACGGTCACCCTTTTCCTCGCTTTTCCTTTGAAAGTTTTGGCTCCCTAGGACGTGACTCTCTCACGGAGACGTTCTGTTCCTTTCACGGGCTCTATCATATACGTGGAACCCTTCTGGCTTCATTCTGGGGAACTTGTGTTCCAGGGGAGACCTTGGGTCCGGAGAAGCATCCTCTCTCACACGCGAAGCTGCGGTTCGTCGGCGCTGCTGTGGACCGGCACCGCAGGGAGACGTGGAAATCTCTCTGAACCGTCTTTCACCGGGTCCACGGAAACGGGGCTCCCGTGAGTACCGCCCCGGGTGTTTCCCGGTCACGCGTGCCCTCTCTTCTCTATGGTACGTGCCACGCAGAGAATAGGCTTGTTCCTACATCATGCCCCTGGTTTTTTTTTTTTTGTTCTTTTTTTTTTTTTTTTATCCCTTTATGCTAAATTGTTTTCCAAATGGTTGTATAAATCCAGCTGCCCCGTGGGCAGCGTGCGTGGAAGGGTTCCCCTCCCAGCCGACAGAGCGATCGGGGTTTTAAGTTTCCTCCCTACCGGGTGGGGTGCCCTAGGCTTTCGCCCCTTCTTTGGTCCCGCCCGCCGGCCTGCGGGGGTCGGGGGGCGGGGGGTGGCGAAGGGGGAGCCCCCTCCCTCCGCCCTCCCGGCCGGCCCCGGCTCCCGCCACCCCGCCCCGCCCCCGGCCTCGGCCCCCGCCCCCGCCGCCTCCTCCCCTCCCCCCGCCGCGGCACCACCGCCAGGCGGCGGCAGCGGCAGCCGCAGCGGGAGCGGCGGGGCCGTCCCGGCCCTTCTGCAGGCTGCCGGGGGTGGGCCCCAGACCCGGGCCCACAGGGAGCCGGGTGGCGGGATCCCTAAGCGCCGCTGGCTCTCCGCAGCCCCCCCCCCCCCCCCGTACTCCGGGACGTCCCCGGCTCCTCCCGCCACCCCGCTCCTCCGCCCACCCCCCGGCCCCGACGGGGATCGGGGCAGAACGGTCCTCCCCAGGCAGGGGGGCCGCGCGTCTTCGGGACCTGCGGGGAGGGACCGGGCCCACGGCCCCGCCTCCTGGTCCCGGCCCCGCCCCCGACCCCCTCCTCACCGTGCCCCGGCGTGGCGCGGGGGAGGGCCGGCTCCCGCGCACTCTCCGGCTCCGGCCCTCCGTCGCCACGCCGGGAAGGCTGTCCCTGCGCGCCCGTGTCCGTGTCCGCGGGTCCGATCGCTGGGGCGTGGGACGCTGGCGCGGTGCGTCCCTGTTGGCGGTGGCGGACGGGGGCGTGTGCGCCCGCGCGCCAGACCCGGCGGTGGGTCTCCCCCTGCCCTCAGCCCCGCCCCCCGCCCGCCTCCCCGCGCCCCGATCTGGACACGGGGATCTCGGGAAGCGCCAGGGCGCCAGGGCGTCGGGCGGGAGGGACTCGACTGGGCAGGGAGGGACGCCTGGCCGCTGGGCCTCTTGGGGCGTCCCACGGCACCCGCCTCAGTCTAAGGCCGCGCCGCCCCGAAGGCGCCCGATCCCGTCTGCTCTGGGAAGCTAAGCAGGGTCGGGCCCGGCCGGGTCCTGGATGGGAGACCCGGGAGACCCGGGGGCCGCCGTACGCTTTTTTGTTTTTTTTGTCCTTTGCCTCTTTTGCTGCCCCGCCCCCTGGCCTGGAAGCTGTGTGCCTGTGTGTGTCACCGGCGTGGCGCGGGGGAGAGCCCGCACCCGCGCACTCTCCAGCTCTGGCCCTCCGTCCCCACGCCGGGAAGTCTGTCCCTGCGCGCCCGTGTCCCTGTCCGTGGGTCTGCTCGTGGGGGCGTGGGACGCTGGCGCGGTGCGTCCGTGTTGGCGGTGACGGAGGGGGGCGTGTGCGCCCGCGCGCCAGACCCGTCGGTCTCCCCCTGCCCTCAGCCCCGCCCCCCGCCCGCCTCCCCGCGCCCCGAGCTGGACACGGGGGTCTCGGGAAGCGCCAGGGCGCCAGGGCGGCGGGCGGGAGGGACTCGACTGGGCAGGGAAGGACGCCTGGCCGCTGGGCCTCTTGGGGCGTCCCACGGCACCCGCCTCAGTCTAAGGCCGCGCCGCCCCTGAGGCGCCCGATCCCGTCTGCTCTGGGAAGCTAAGCAGGGTCGGGCCCGGCCAGGCCCTGGATGGGAGACCGGGGGCCGCCGTACGCTTTTGTTTTCTTTTTCCTTTGCCTCTTTTGCTGTCCCGACCCCCCCTGGCCCGGAATGTGTGTGTGTGTGGGGGGGTCTCCCCCTCCTCCGCCCGCCTAGGCTGGGAAGGGGGGGCCCCTCCGCCCTCCGAAACGTCCCCGGCTCCCGCCACCCCGCTCCTCCCCCGGCCCGGCCCCGGCCCCCGGCGCCTCTTCCCCTGCAGCACCGCCAGGCGGCGGCAGCGGGAGCGGGAGCGGCGGGGCCATCCCAGCCCTTCTGCCGGCAGCCGGGGGGGCCCCAGACCCGGGCCCACAGCGGACCGGGTGGCGGGATCCCTAAGCGCTGCTGGCTCTCCCCGGCCCCCCGTACTCCGGGACGTCCCCTTCGGCGGGCGGGGGGCCAGCCCGCGGAAGAAAACCGTCCCCTGGGCCCCCGACCCCCAGCCCACCGTGGACTTCCTCTCCGCCCCCGCACACCGGGGCCTCCGGCCCGGGACTCACGCTGGGCGGGGCTCCTCTCCCGGGGAGGCGGGGGGGCTCCCGAGGGACACACAGGCGCACCGCACCGCGCCGCACACGGCAGGTCGCCGGCCACGGCCACCCGGGCAGACAGAGAGGACGTGCCACGGGAAACCAGGGAACAGCGGGGAGCGCGCGCTCCCGGACCCCAACGACCCGCCGGCCGCCCGACCAAGCGACGGGCCGGCCGGCACCGGGACCCCGCGGGTGCCGCTGCCACCCGCGTGCCCCGACGGGGATCGGGGATCGGGGCAGAACGGTCCTCCCCAGGCAGGGGGGCCGCGCGTCTTCCGGACCTCCCGGCCCCGCCTCCTGGTCCCGGCCCCGCCCCCGAGCCCCTGCCCACCGTGCCCTGGCCTGGCGCGGGGGAGGGCCGGCTCCCGCGCACTCTCCGGCTCCGTCCCGCCCTCCCCACGCCTGGAAGGCTGTCCCTGCGCGCCCGTGTCCGTGTCCGTGGGTCCGATCGCTGGGGCGTGGGACGCTGGTGCGGTGCGTCCCTGTTTTCGGTGGGGGAGGGGGCCGTGTGCGCCCGACCGACCGCCAGACCCGTCAGTCTCTCCTTGCCCTGGTCCCCGCCCACCTTCGCCCCCCAGCCCCCCCCGCCCCGATCTGGACAGGGGGTCTGGCGAAGCGCCAGGGCGGCGGGCGGGAGGCACTGGACTGGGCAGGGAGGGACGCCTGGCCGCTGGGCCTCTTGGGGCCTCCGGGAGCTCCCGCCTCAGTCTAAGGCCGCGCCGCCCCGGAGGCGCCCGATCCCGTCTGGTCTGGGAAGCTAAGCAGGGTCGGTCCCGGCCGGGCCCTGGATGGGAGACCCGGGGGCCGCCGTACGCTTTTTGCCCGGACCCTGCCCCGTGGACCCTGGAGAGAGGTCAGGTTTTTACATGTCAAGGCTCAGTCCCCGAGGCTGTCGCCCCTCAGACAGCTGTGGCAGGGCCGGGCCTCCGCAACTTCTGACGGACCGGCTCTAAATTCAGCACACACTCAGGCCCAATACACGATAACGAATGCAACTTTTCCAAAGGATTCATATTCGAGGTCGCAGAAGATCTACGTCGCACCTAGGGGAAACGGGTGCCGACTTACACGGAAAACTTGGCAGAAGCATCAAGGACGGCCCAAATCCATGGAGAGTTAGACAGTGTTCCCAGACAGATGGACGCAGAATCCCCAAGATAATCATTTCCCCCGAATGAAGACATGATCCAATTTAAAGGGGGTTATGACAACTAGAAATTTACAGTCTGTTTCTTTCTCTTTTACTTTTAACTTGGGAAGTGGATATGTTAGAGCATAAGCGTTGTGATGATTCTATTAAATAGAATGAACTGTACCGAGCCTCCACCGCCGACCTTATACACGTGGGAGTTTATTCCCGGGTTGGACACCGCTGTGTGTCTGTTCCTGAAGGCCTGGAACCCAGAAAACCCTTCTCCCAAACAAATCCCCTGTGGACGGTCACCCTTTTCCTCGCTTTTCCTTTGAAAGTTTTGGCTCCCTAGGACGTGACTCTCTCACGGAGACGTTCTGTTCCTTTCACGGGCTCTATCATATACGTGGAACCCTTCTGGCTTCATTCTGGGGAACTTGTGTTCCAGGGGAGACCTTGGGTCCGGAGAAGCATCCTCTCTCACACGCGAAGCTGCGGTTCGTCGGCGCTGCTGTGGACCGGCACCGCAGGGAGACGTGGAAATCTCTCTGAACCGTCTTTCACCGGGTCCACGGAAACGGGGCTCCCGTGAGTACCGCCCCGGGTGTTTCCCGGTCACGCGTGCCCTCTCTTCTCTATGGTACGTGCCACGCAGAGAATAGGCTTGTTCCTACATCATGCCCCTGGTTTTTTTTTTTTTGTTCTTTTTTTTTTTTTTTTATCCCTTTATGCTAAATTGTTTTCCAAATGGTTGTATAAATCCAGCTGCCCCGTGGGCAGCGTGCGTGGAAGGGTTCCCCTCCCAGCCGACAGAGCGATCGGGGTTTTAAGTTTCCTCCCTACCGGGTGGGGTGCCCTAGGCTTTCGCCCCTTCTTTGGTCCCGCCCGCCGGCCTGCGGGGGTCGGGGGGCGGGGGGTGGCGAAGGGGGAGCCCCCTCCCTCCGCCCTCCCGGCCGGCCCCGGCTCCCGCCACCCCGCCCCGCCCCCGGCCTCGGCCCCCGCCCCCGCCGCCTCCTCCCCTCCCCCCGCCGCGGCACCACCGCCAGGCGGCGGCAGCGGCAGCCGCAGCGGGAGCGGCGGGGCCGTCCCGGCCCTTCTGCAGGCTGCCGGGGGTGGGCCCCAGACCCGGGCCCACAGGGAGCCGGGTGGCGGGATCCCTAAGCGCCGCTGGCTCTCCGCAGCCCCCCCCCCCCCCCCCCGTACTCCGGGACGTCCCCGGCTCCTCCCGCCACCCCGCTCCTCCGCCCACCCCCCGGCCCCGACGGGGATCGGGGCAGAACGGTCCTCCCCAGGCAGGGGGGCCGCGCGTCTTCGGGACCTGCGGGGAGGGACCGGGCCCACGGCCCCGCCTCCTGGTCCCGGCCCCGCCCCCGACCCCCTCCTCACCGTGCCCCGGCGTGGCGCGGGGGAGGGCCGGCTCCCGCGCACTCTCCGGCTCCGGCCCTCCGTCGCCACGCCGGGAAGGCTGTCCCTGCGCGCCCGTGTCCGTGTCCGCGGGTCCGATCGCTGGGGCGTGGGACGCTGGCGCGGTGCGTCCCTGTTGGCGGTGGCGGACGGGGGCGTGTGCGCCCGCGCGCCAGACCCGGCGGTGGGTCTCCCCCTGCCCTCAGCCCCGCCCCCCGCCCGCCTCCCCGCGCCCCGATCTGGACACGGGGATCTCGGGAAGCGCCAGGGCGCCAGGGCGTCGGGCGGGAGGGACTCGACTGGGCAGGGAGGGACGCCTGGCCGCTGGGCCTCTTGGGGCGTCCCACGGCACCCGCCTCAGTCTAAGGCCGCGCCGCCCCGAAGGCGCCCGATCCCGTCTGCTCTGGGAAGCTAAGCAGGGTCGGGCCCGGCCGGGTCCTGGATGGGAGACCCGGGAGACCCGGGGGCCGCCGTACGCTTTTTTGTTTTTTTTGTCCTTTGCCTCTTTTGCTGCCCCGCCCCCTGGCCTGGAAGCTGTGTGCCTGTGTGTGTCACCGGCGTGGCGCGGGGGAGAGCCCGCACCCGCGCACTCTCCAGCTCTGGCCCTCCGTCCCCACGCCGGGAAGTCTGTCCCTGCGCGCCCGTGTCCCTGTCCGTGGGTCTGCTCGTGGGGGCGTGGGACGCTGGCGCGGTGCGTCCGTGTTGGCGGTGACGGAGGGGGGCGTGTGCGCCCGCGCGCCAGACCCGTCGGTCTCCCCCTGCCCTCAGCCCCGCCCCCCGCCCGCCTCCCCGCGCCCCGAGCTGGACACGGGGGTCTCGGGAAGCGCCAGGGCGCCAGGGCGGCGGGCGGGAGGGACTCGACTGGGCAGGGAAGGACGCCTGGCCGCTGGGCCTCTTGGGGCGTCCCACGGCACCCGCCTCAGTCTAAGGCCGCGCCGCCCCTGAGGCGCCCGATCCCGTCTGCTCTGGGAAGCTAAGCAGGGTCGGGCCCGGCCAGGCCCTGGATGGGAGACCGGGGGCCGCCGTACGCTTTTGTTTTCTTTTTCCTTTGCCTCTTTTGCTGTCCCGACCCCCCCTGGCCCGGAATGTGTGTGTGTGTGGGGGGGTCTCCCCCTCCTCCGCCCGCCTAGGCTGGGAAGGGGGGGCCCCTCCGCCCTCCGAAACGTCCCCGGCTCCCGCCACCCCGCTCCTCCCCCGGCCCGGCCCCGGCCCCCGGCGCCTCTTCCCCTGCAGCACCGCCAGGCGGCGGCAGCGGGAGCGGGAGCGGCGGGGCCATCCCAGCCCTTCTGCCGGCAGCCGGGGGGGCCCCAGACCCGGGCCCACAGCGGACCGGGTGGCGGGATCCCTAAGCGCTGCTGGCTCTCCCCGGCCCCCCGTACTCCGGGACGTCCCCTTCGGCGGGCGGGGGGCCAGCCCGCGGAAGAAAACCGTCCCCTGGGCCCCCGACCCCCAGCCCACCGTGGACTTCCTCTCCGCCCCCGCACACCGGGGCCTCCGGCCCGGGACTCACGCTGGGCGGGGCTCCTCTCCCGGGGAGGCGGGGGGGCTCCCGAGGGACACACAGGCGCACCGCACCGCGCCGCACACGGCAGGTCGCCGGCCACGGCCACCCGGGCAGACAGAGAGGACGTGCCACGGGAAACCAGGGAACAGCGGGGAGCGCGCGCTCCCGGACCCCAACGACCCGCCGGCCGCCCGACCAAGCGACGGGCCGGCCGGCACCGGGACCCCGCGGGTGCCGCTGCCACCCGCGTGCCCCGACGGGGATCGGGGATCGGGGCAGAACGGTCCTCCCCAGGCAGGGGGGCCGCGCGTCTTCCGGACCTCCCGGCCCCGCCTCCTGGTCCCGGCCCCGCCCCCGAGCCCCTGCCCACCGTGCCCTGGCCTGGCGCGGGGGAGGGCCGGCTCCCGCGCACTCTCCGGCTCCGTCCCGCCCTCCCCACGCCTGGAAGGCTGTCCCTGCGCGCCCGTGTCCGTGTCCGTGGGTCCGATCGCTGGGGCGTGGGACGCTGGTGCGGTGCGTCCCTGTTTTCGGTGGGGGAGGGGGCCGTGTGCGCCCGACCGACCGCCAGACCCGTCAGTCTCTCCTTGCCCTGGTCCCCGCCCACCTTCGCCCCCCAGCCCCCCCCGCCCCGATCTGGACAGGGGGTCTGGCGAAGCGCCAGGGCGGCGGGCGGGAGGCACTGGACTGGGCAGGGAGGGACGCCTGGCCGCTGGGCCTCTTGGGGCCTCCGGGAGCTCCCGCCTCAGTCTAAGGCCGCGCCGCCCCGGAGGCGCCCGATCCCGTCTGGTCTGGGAAGCTAAGCAGGGTCGGTCCCGGCCGGGCCCTGGATGGGAGACCCGGGGGCCGCCGTACGCTTTTTTGTTTTTTTTTCCTTTGCCTCTTTGGCTCTCCCGACCCCCAGGCCCAGAAGGCGTGTGTGTGTGTGGGGGGGCGGGCTCCTCCTCCGCCGCCCGCCTCGGCTGGGAAGGGGGGGCCCTCCGCCCTCCGGGCCCGCCCCGGGCCTGCCCCCACCGCCCCGGCTGGCCCGGACCCTGCCCCGTGGACCCTGGAGAGAGGTCAGGTTTTTACATGTCAAGGCTCAGTCCCCGAGGCTGTCGCCCCTCAGACAGCTGTGGCAGGGCCGGGCCTCCGCAACTTCTGACGGACCGGCTCTAAATTCAGCACACGCTCAGGCCCAATACACGATAACGAATGCAACTTTTCCAAAGGATTCATATTCGAGGTCGCAGAAGATCTACGTCGCACCTAGGGGAAACGGGTGCCGACTTACACGGAAAACTTGGCAGAAGCATCAAGGACGGCCCAAATCCATGGAGAGTTAGACAGTGTTCCCAGACAGATGGACGCAGAATCCCCAAGATAATCATTTCCCCCGAATGAAGACATGATCCAATTTAAAGGGGGTTATGACAACTAGAAATTTACAGTCTGTTTCTTTCTCTTTTACTTTTAACTTGGGAAGTGGATATGTTAGAGCATAAGCGTTGTGATGATTCTATTAAATAGAATGAACTGTACCGAGCCTCCACCGCCGACCTTATACACGTGGGAGTTTATTCCCGGGTTGGACACCGCTGTGTGTCTGTTCCTGAAGGCCTGGAACCCAGAAAACCCTTCTCCCAAACAAATCCCCTGTGGACGGTCACCCTTTTCCTCGCTTTTCCTTTGAAAGTTTTGGCTCCCTAGGACGTGACTCTCTCACGGAGACGTTCTGTTCCTTTCACGGGCTCTATCATATACGTGGAACCCTTCTGGCTTCATTCTGGGGAACTTGTGTTCCAGGGGAGACCTTGGGTCCGGAGAAGCATCCTCTCTCACACGCGAAGCTGCGGTTCGTCGGCGCTGCTGTGGACCGGCACCGCAGGGAGACGTGGAAATCTCTCTGAACCGTCTTTCACCGGGTCCACGGAAACGGGGCTCCCGTGAGTACCGCCCCGGGTGTTTCCCGGTCACGCGTGCCCTCTCTTCTCTATGGTACGTGCCACGCAGAGAATAGGCTTGTTCCTACATCATGCCCCTGGTTTTTTTTTTTTTGTTCTTTTTTTTTTTTTTTTATCCCTTTATGCTAAATTGTTTTCCAAATGGTTGTATAAATCCAGCTGCCCCGTGGGCAGCGTGCGTGGAAGGGTTCCCCTCCCAGCCGACAGAGCGATCGGGGTTTTAAGTTTCCTCCCTACCGGGTGGGGTGCCCTAGGCTTTCGCCCCTTCTTTGGTCCCGCCCGCCGGCCTGCGGGGGTCGGGGGGCGGGGGGTGGCGAAGGGGGAGCCCCCTCCCTCCGCCCTCCCGGCCGGCCCCGGCTCCCGCCACCCCGCCCCGCCCCCGGCCTCGGCCCCCGCCCCCGCCGCCTCCTCCCCTCCCCCCGCCGCGGCACCACCGCCAGGCGGCGGCAGCGGCAGCCGCAGCGGGAGCGGCGGGGCCGTCCCGGCCCTTCTGCAGGCTGCCGGGGGTGGGCCCCAGACCCGGGCCCACAGGGAGCCGGGTGGCGGGATCCCTAAGCGCCGCTGGCTCTCCGCAGCCCCCCCCCCCCCCCGTACTCCGGGACGTCCCCGGCTCCTCCCGCCACCCCGCTCCTCCGCCCACCCCCCGGCCCCGACGGGGATCGGGGCAGAACGGTCCTCCCCAGGCAGGGGGGCCGCGCGTCTTCGGGACCTGCGGGGAGGGACCGGGCCCACGGCCCCGCCTCCTGGTCCCGGCCCCGCCCCCGACCCCCTCCTCACCGTGCCCCGGCGTGGCGCGGGGGAGGGCCGGCTCCCGCGCACTCTCCGGCTCCGGCCCTCCGTCGCCACGCCGGGAAGGCTGTCCCTGCGCGCCCGTGTCCGTGTCCGCGGGTCCGATCGCTGGGGCGTGGGACGCTGGCGCGGTGCGTCCCTGTTGGCGGTGGCGGACGGGGGCGTGTGCGCCCGCGCGCCAGACCCGGCGGTGGGTCTCCCCCTGCCCTCAGCCCCGCCCCCCGCCCGCCTCCCCGCGCCCCGATCTGGACACGGGGATCTCGGGAAGCGCCAGGGCGCCAGGGCGTCGGGCGGGAGGGACTCGACTGGGCAGGGAGGGACGCCTGGCCGCTGGGCCTCTTGGGGCGTCCCACGGCACCCGCCTCAGTCTAAGGCCGCGCCGCCCCGAAGGCGCCCGATCCCGTCTGCTCTGGGAAGCTAAGCAGGGTCGGGCCCGGCCGGGTCCTGGATGGGAGACCCGGGAGACCCGGGGGCCGCCGTACGCTTTTTTGTTTTTTTTGTCCTTTGCCTCTTTTGCTGCCCCGCCCCCTGGCCTGGAAGCTGTGTGCCTGTGTGTGTCACCGGCGTGGCGCGGGGGAGAGCCCGCACCCGCGCACTCTCCAGCTCTGGCCCTCCGTCCCCACGCCGGGAAGTCTGTCCCTGCGCGCCCGTGTCCCTGTCCGTGGGTCTGCTCGTGGGGGCGTGGGACGCTGGCGCGGTGCGTCCGTGTTGGCGGTGACGGAGGGGGGCGTGTGCGCCCGCGCGCCAGACCCGTCGGTCTCCCCCTGCCCTCAGCCCCGCCCCCCGCCCGCCTCCCCGCGCCCCGAGCTGGACACGGGGGTCTCGGGAAGCGCCAGGGCGCCAGGGCGGCGGGCGGGAGGGACTCGACTGGGCAGGGAAGGACGCCTGGCCGCTGGGCCTCTTGGGGCGTCCCACGGCACCCGCCTCAGTCTAAGGCCGCGCCGCCCCTGAGGCGCCCGATCCCGTCTGCTCTGGGAAGCTAAGCAGGGTCGGGCCCGGCCAGGCCCTGGATGGGAGACCGGGGGCCGCCGTACGCTTTTGTTTTCTTTTTCCTTTGCCTCTTTTGCTGTCCCGACCCCCCCGGCCCGGAATGTGTGTGTGTGTGTGGGGGTCTCCCCCTCCTCCGCCCGCCTAGGCTGGGAAGGGGGGGCCCCTCCGCCCTCCGAAACGTCCCCGGCTCCCGCCACCCCGCTCCTCCCCCGGCCCGGCCCCCGTCCCCGGCGCCTCTTCCCCTGCAGCACCACCAGGCGGCGGCAGCGGGAGCGGGAGCGGCGGGGCCATCCCAGCCCTTCTGCCGGCAGCCGGGGGGGCCCCAGACCCGGGCCCACAGCGGACCGGGTGGCGGGATCCCTAAGCGCTGCCGGCTCTCCCCGGCCCCCCGTACTCCGGGACGTCCCCTTCGGCGGGCGGGGGCCAGCCCGCGGAAGAAAACCGTCCCCTGGGCCCCCGACCCCCAGCCCACCGTGGACTTCCTCTCCGCCCCCGCACACCGGGGCCTCCGGCCCGGGACTCACGCTGGGCGGGGCTCCTCTCCCGGGGGGGCGGGGGGGCTCCCGAGGGACACACAGGCGCACCGCACCGCGCCGCACACGGCAGGTCGCCGGCCACGGCCACCCGGGCAGACAGAGAGGACGTGCCACGGGAAACCAGGGAACAGCGGGGAGCGCGCGCTCCCGGACCCCAACGACCCGCCGGCCGCCCGACCAAGCGACGGGCCGGCCGGCACCGGGACCCCGCGGGTGCCGCTGCCACCCGCGTGCCCCGACGGGGATCGGGGATCGGGGCAGAACGGTCCTCCCCAGGCAGGGGGGCCGCGCGTCTTCCGGACCTCCCGGCCCCGCCTCCTGGTCCCGGCCCCGCCCCCGAGCCCCTGCCCACCGTGCCCTGGCCTGGCGCGGGGGAGGGCCGGCTCCCGCGCACTCTCCGGCTCCGTCCCGCCCTCCCCACGCCTGGAAGGCTGTCCCTGCGCGCCCGTGTCCGTGTCCGTGGGTCCGATCGCTGGGGCGTGGGACGCTGGTGCGGTGCGTCCCTGTTTTCGGTGGGGGAGGGGGCCGTGTGCGCCCGACCGACCGCCAGACCCGTCAGTCTCTCCTTGCCCTGGTCCCCGCCCACCTTCGCCCCCCAGCCCCCCCCGCCCCGATCTGGACAGGGGGTCTGGCGAAGCGCCAGGGCGGCGGGCGGGAGGCACTGGACTGGGCAGGGAGGGACGCCTGGCCGCTGGGCCTCTTGGGGCCTCCGGGAGCTCCCGCCTCAGTCTAAGGCCGCGCCGCCCCGGAGGCGCCCGATCCCGTCTGGTCTGGGAAGCTAAGCAGGGTCGGTCCCGGCCGGGCCCTGGATGGGAGACCCGGGGGCCGCCGTACGCTTTTTTGTTTTTTTTTCCTTTGCCTCTTTGGCTCTCCCGACCCCCAGGCCCAGAAGGCGTGTGTGTGTGTGGGGGGGCGGGCTCCTCCTCCGCCGCCCGCCTCGGCTGGGAAGGGGGGGCCCTCCGCCCTCCGGGCCCGCCCCGGGCCTGCCCCCACCGCCCCGGCTGGCCCGGACCCTGCCCCGTGGACCCTGGAGAGAGGTCAGGTTTTTACATGTCAAGGCTCAGTCCCCGAGGCTGTCGCCCCTCAGACAGCTGTGGCAGGGCCGGGCCTCCGCAACTTCTGACGGACCGGCTCTAAATTCAGCACACGCTCAGGCCCAATACACGATAACGAATGCAACTTTTCCAAAGGATTCATATTCGAGGTCGCAGAAGATCTACGTCGCACCTAGGGGAAACGGGTGCCGACTTACACGGAAAACTTGGCAGAAGCATCAAGGACGGCCCAAATCCATGGAGAGTTAGACAGTGTTCCCAGACAGATGGACGCAGAATCCCCAAGATAATCATTTCCCCCGAATGAAGACATGATCCAATTTAAAGGGGGTTATGACAACTAGAAATTTACAGTCTGTTTCTTTCTCTTTTACTTTTAACTTGGGAAGTGGATATGTTAGAGCATAAGCGTTGTGATGATTCTATTAAATAGAATGAACTGTACCGAGCCTCCACCGCCGACCTTATACACGTGGGAGTTTATTCCCGGGTTGGACACCGCTGTGTGTCTGTTCCTGAAGGCCTGGAACCCAGAAAACCCTTCTCCCAAACAAATCCCCTGTGGACGGTCACCCTTTTCCTCGCTTTTCCTTTGAAAGTTTTGGCTCCCTAGGACGTGACTCTCTCACGGAGACGTTCTGTTCCTTTCACGGGCTCTATCATATACGTGGAACCCTTCTGGCTTCATTCTGGGGAACTTGTGTTCCAGGGGAGACCTTGGGTCCGGAGAAGCATCCTCTCTCACACGCGAAGCTGCGGTTCGTCGGCGCTGCTGTGGACCGGCACCGCAGGGAGACGTGGAAATCTCTCTGAACCGTCTTTCACCGGGTCCACGGAAACGGGGCTCCCGTGAGTACCGCCCCGGGTGTTTCCCGGTCACGCGTGCCCTCTCTTCTCTATGGTACGTGCCACGCAGAGAATAGGCTTGTTCCTACATCATGCCCCTGGTTTTTTTTTTTTTGTTCTTTTTTTTTTTTTTTTATCCCTTTATGCTAAATTGTTTTCCAAATGGTTGTATAAATCCAGCTGCCCCGTGGGCAGCGTGCGTGGAAGGGTTCCCCTCCCAGCCGACAGAGCGATGGGGGTTTTAAGTTTCCTCCCTACCGGGTGGGGTGCCCTAGGCTTTCGCCCCTTCTTTGGTCCCGCCCGCCGGCCTGCGGGGGTCGGGGGGCGGGGGGTGGCGAAGGGGGAGCCCCCTCCCTCCGCCCTCCCGGCCGGCCCCGGCTCCCGCCACCCCGCCCCGCCCCCGGCCTCGGCCCCCGCCCCCGCCGCCTCCTCCCCTCCCCCCGCCGCGGCACCACCGCCAGGCGGCGGCAGCGGCAGCCGCAGCGGGAGCGGCGGGGCCGTCCCGGCCCTTCTGCAGGCTGCCGGGGGTGGGCCCCAGACCCGGGCCCACAGGGAGCCGGGTGGCGGGATCCCTAAGCGCCGCTGGCTCTCCGCAGCCCCCCCCCCCCCCCGTACTCCGGGACGTCCCCGGCTCCTCCCGCCACCCCGCTCCTCCGCCCACCCCCCGGCCCCGACGGGGATCGGGGCAGAACGGTCCTCCCCAGGCAGGGGGGCCGCGCGTCTTCGGGACCTGCGGGGAGGGACCGGGCCCACGGCCCCGCCTCCTGGTCCCGGCCCCGCCCCCGACCCCCTCCTCACCGTGCCCCGGCGTGGCGCGGGGGAGGGCCGGCTCCCGCGCACTCTCCGGCTCCGGCCCTCCGTCGCCACGCCGGGAAGGCTGTCCCTGCGCGCCCGTGTCCGTGTCCGCGGGTCCGATCGCTGGGGCGTGGGACGCTGGCGCGGTGCGTCCCTGTTGGCGGTGGCGGACGGGGGCGTGTGCGCCCGCGCGCCAGACCCGGCGGTGGGTCTCCCCCTGCCCTCAGCCCCGCCCCCCGCCCGCCTCCCCGCGCCCCGATCTGGACACGGGGATCTCGGGAAGCGCCAGGGCGCCAGGGCGTCGGGCGGGAGGGACTCGACTGGGCAGGGAGGGACGCCTGGCCGCTGGGCCTCTTGGGGCGTCCCACGGCACCCGCCTCAGTCTAAGGCCGCGCCGCCCCGAAGGCGCCCGATCCCGTCTGCTCTGGGAAGCTAAGCAGGGTCGGGCCCGGCCGGGTCCTGGATGGGAGACCCGGGAGACCCGGGGGCCGCCGTACGCTTTTTTGTTTTTTTTGTCCTTTGCCTCTTTTGCTGCCCCGCCCCCTGGCCTGGAAGCTGTGTGCCTGTGTGTGTCACCGGCGTGGCGCGGGGGAGAGCCCGCACCCGCGCACTCTCCAGCTCTGGCCCTCCGTCCCCACGCCGGGAAGTCTGTCCCTGCGCGCCCGTGTCCCTGTCCGTGGGTCTGCTCGTGGGGGCGTGGGACGCTGGCGCGGTGCGTCCGTGTTGGCGGTGACGGAGGGGGGCGTGTGCGCCCGCGCGCCAGACCCGTCGGTCTCCCCCTGCCCTCAGCCCCGCCCCCCGCCCGCCTCCCCGCGCCCCGAGCTGGACACGGGGGTCTCGGGAAGCGCCAGGGCGCCAGGGCGGCGGGCGGGAGGGACTCGACTGGGCAGGGAAGGACGCCTGGCCGCTGGGCCTCTTGGGGCGTCCCACGGCACCCGCCTCAGTCTAAGGCCGCGCCGCCCCTGAGGCGCCCGATCCCGTCTGCTCTGGGAAGCTAAGCAGGGTCGGGCCCGGCCAGGCCCTGGATGGGAGACCGGGGGCCGCCGTACGCTTTTGTTTTCTTTTTCCTTTGCCTCTTTTGCTGTCCCGACCCCCCCTGGCCCGGAATGTGTGTGTGTGTGTGGGGGGGGTCTCCCCCTCCTCCGCCCGCCTAGGCTGGGAAGGGGGGGCCCCTCCGCCCTCCGAAACGTCCCCGGCTCCCGCCACCCCGCTCCTCCCCCGGCCCGGCCCCGGCCCCCGGCGCCTCTTCCCCTGCAGCACCGCCAGGCGGCGGCAGCGGGAGCGGGAGCGGCGGGGCCATCCCAGCCCTTCTGCCGGCAGCCGGGGGGGCCCCAGACCCGGGCCCACAGCGGACCGGGTGGCGGGATCCCTAAGCGCTGCTGGCTCTCCCCGGCCCCCCGTACTCCGGGACGTCCCCTTCGGCGGGCGGGGGGCCAGCCCGCGGAAGAAAACCGTCCCCTGGGCCCCCGACCCCCAGCCCACCGTGGACTTCCTCTCCGCCCCCGCACACCGGGGCCTCCGGCCCGGGACTCACGCTGGGCGGGGCTCCTCTCCCGGGGAGGCGGGGGGGCTCCCGAGGGACACACAGGCGCACCGCACCGCGCCGCACACGGCAGGTCGCCGGCCACGGCCACCCGGGCAGACAGAGAGGACGTGCCACGGGAAACCAGGGAACAGCGGGGAGCGCGCGCTCCCGGACCCCAACGACCCGCCGGCCGCCCGACCAAGCGACGGGCCGGCCGGCACCGGGACCCCGCGGGTGCCGCTGCCACCCGCGTGCCCCGACGGGGATCGGGGATCGGGGCAGAACGGTCCTCCCCAGGCAGGGGGGCCGCGCGTCTTCCGGACCTCCCGGCCCCGCCTCCTGGTCCCGGCCCCGCCCCCGAGCCCCTGCCCACCGTGCCCTGGCCTGGCGCGGGGGAGGGCCGGCTCCCGCGCACTCTCCGGCTCCGTCCCGCCCTCCCCACGCCTGGAAGGCTGTCCCTGCGCGCCCGTGTCCGTGTCCGTGGGTCCGATCGCTGGGGCGTGGGACGCTGGTGCGGTGCGTCCCTGTTTTCGGTGGGGGAGGGGGCCGTGTGCGCCCGACCGACCGCCAGACCCGTCAGTCTCTCCTTGCCCTGGTCCCCGCCCACCTTCGCCCCCCAGCCCCCCCCGCCCCGATCTGGACAGGGGGTCTGGCGAAGCGCCAGGGCGGCGGGCGGGAGGCACTGGACTGGGCAGGGAGGGACGCCTGGCCGCTGGGCCTCTTGGGGCCTCCGGGAGCTCCCGCCTCAGTCTAAGGCCGCGCCGCCCCGGAGGCGCCCGATCCCGTCTGGTCTGGGAAGCTAAGCAGGGTCGGTCCCGGCCGGGCCCTGGATGGGAGACCCGGGGGCCGCCGTACGCTTTTTTGTTTTTTTTTCCTTTGCCTCTTTGGCTCTCCCGACCCCCAGGCCCAGAAGGCGTGTGTGTGTGTGGGGGGGCGGGCTCCTCCTCCGCCGCCCGCCTCGGCTGGGAAGGGGGGGCCCTCCGCCCTCCGGGCCCGCCCCGGGCCTGCCCCCACCGCCCCGGCTGGCCCGGACCCTGCCCCGTGGACCCTGGAGAGAGGTCAGGTTTTTACATGTCAAGGCTCAGTCCCCGAGGCTGTCGCCCCTCAGACAGCTGTGGCAGGGCCGGGCCTCCGCAACTTCTGACGGACCGGCTCTAAATTCAGCACACGCTCAGGCCCAATACACGATAACGAATGCAACTTTTCCAAAGGATTCATATTCGAGGTCGCAGAAGATCTACGTCGCACCTAGGGGAAACGGGTGCCGACTTACACGGAAAACTTGGCAGAAGCATCAAGGACGGCCCAAATCCATGGAGAGTTAGACAGTGTTCCCAGACAGATGGACGCAGAATCCCCAAGATAATCATTTCCCCCGAATGAAGACATGATCCAATTTAAAGGGGGTTATGACAACTAGAAATTTACAGTCTGTTTCTTTCTCTTTTACTTTTAACTTGGGAAGTGGATATGTTAGAGCATAAGCGTTGTGATGATTCTATTAAATAGAATGAACTGTACCGAGCCTCCACCGCCGACCTTATACACGTGGGAGTTTATTCCCGGGTTGGACACCGCTGTGTGTCTGTTCCTGAAGGCCTGGAACCCAGAAAACCCTTCTCCCAAACAAATCCCCTGTGGACGGTCACCCTTTTCCTCGCTTTTCCTTTGAAAGTTTTGGCTCCCTAGGACGTGACTCTCTCACGGAGACGTTCTGTTCCTTTCACGGGCTCTATCATATACGTGGAACCCTTCTGGCTTCATTCTGGGGAACTTGTGTTCCAGGGGAGACCTTGGGTCCGGAGAAGCATCCTCTCTCACACGCGAAGCTGCGGTTCGTCGGCGCTGCTGTGGACCGGCACCGCAGGGAGACGTGGAAATCTCTCTGAACCGTCTTTCACCGGGTCCACGGAAACGGGGCTCCCGTGAGTACCGCCCCGGGTGTTTCCCGGTCACGCGTGCCCTCTCTTCTCTATGGTACGTGCCACGCAGAGAATAGGCTTGTTCCTACATCATGCCCCTGGTTTTTTTTTTTTTGTTCTTTTTTTTTTTTTTTTATCCCTTTATGCTAAATTGTTTTCCAAATGGTTGTATAAATCCAGCTGCCCCGTGGGCAGCGTGCGTGGAAGGGTTCCCCTCCCAGCCGACAGAGCGATGGGGGTTTTAAGTTTCCTCCCTACCGGGTGGGGTGCCCTAGGCTTTCGCCCCTTCTTTGGTCCCGCCCGCCGGCCTGCGGGGGTCGGGGGGCGGGGGGTGGCGAAGGGGGAGCCCCCTCCCTCCGCCCTCCCGGCCGGCCCCGGCTCCCGCCACCCCGCCCCGCCCCCGGCCTCGGCCCCCGCCCCCGCCGCCTCCTCCCCTCCCCCCGCCGCGGCACCACCGCCAGGCGGCGGCAGCGGCAGCCGCAGCGGGAGCGGCGGGGCCGTCCCGGCCCTTCTGCAGGCTGCCGGGGGTGGGCCCCAGACCCGGGCCCACAGGGAGCCGGGTGGCGGGATCCCTAAGCGCCGCTGGCTCTCCGCAGCCCCCCCCCCCCCCCGTACTCCGGGACGTCCCCGGCTCCTCCCGCCACCCCGCTCCTCCGCCCACCCCCCGGCCCCGACGGGGATCGGGGCAGAACGGTCCTCCCCAGGCAGGGGGGCCGCGCGTCTTCGGGACCTGCGGGGAGGGACCGGGCCCACGGCCCCGCCTCCTGGTCCCGGCCCCGCCCCCGACCCCCTCCTCACCGTGCCCCGGCGTGGCGCGGGGGAGGGCCGGCTCCCGCGCACTCTCCGGCTCCGGCCCTCCGTCGCCACGCCGGGAAGGCTGTCCCTGCGCGCCCGTGTCCGTGTCCGCGGGTCCGATCGCTGGGGCGTGGGACGCTGGCGCGGTGCGTCCCTGTTGGCGGTGGCGGACGGGGGCGTGTGCGCCCGCGCGCCAGACCCGGCGGTGGGTCTCCCCCTGCCCTCAGCCCCGCCCCCCGCCCGCCTCCCCGCGCCCCGATCTGGACACGGGGATCTCGGGAAGCGCCAGGGCGCCAGGGCGTCGGGCGGGAGGGACTCGACTGGGCAGGGAGGGACGCCTGGCCGCTGGGCCTCTTGGGGCGTCCCACGGCACCCGCCTCAGTCTAAGGCCGCGCCGCCCCGAAGGCGCCCGATCCCGTCTGCTCTGGGAAGCTAAGCAGGGTCGGGCCCGGCCGGGTCCTGGATGGGAGACCCGGGAGACCCGGGGGCCGCCGTACGCTTTTTTGTTTTTTTTGTCCTTTGCCTCTTTTGCTGCCCCGCCCCCTGGCCTGGAAGCTGTGTGCCTGTGTGTGTCACCGGCGTGGCGCGGGGGAGAGCCCGCACCCGCGCACTCTCCAGCTCTGGCCCTCCGTCCCCACGCCGGGAAGTCTGTCCCTGCGCGCCCGTGTCCCTGTCCGTGGGTCTGCTCGTGGGGGCGTGGGACGCTGGCGCGGTGCGTCCGTGTTGGCGGTGACGGAGGGGGGCGTGTGCGCCCGCGCGCCAGACCCGTCGGTCTCCCCCTGCCCTCAGCCCCGCCCCCCGCCCGCCTCCCCGCGCCCCGAGCTGGACACGGGGGTCTCGGGAAGCGCCAGGGCGCCAGGGCGGCGGGCGGGAGGGACTCGACTGGGCAGGGAAGGACGCCTGGCCGCTGGGCCTCTTGGGGCGTCCCACGGCACCCGCCTCAGTCTAAGGCCGCGCCGCCCCTGAGGCGCCCGATCCCGTCTGCTCTGGGAAGCTAAGCAGGGTCGGGCCCGGCCAGGCCCTGGATGGGAGACCGGGGGCCGCCGTACGCTTTTGTTTTCTTTTTCCTTTGCCTCTTTTGCTGTCCCGACCCCCCCTGGCCCGGAATGTGTGTGTGTGTGTGGGGGGGGTCTCCCCCTCCTCCGCCCGCCTAGGCTGGGAAGGGGGGGCCCCTCCGCCCTCCGAAACGTCCCCGGCTCCCGCCACCCCGCTCCTCCCCCGGCCCGGCCCCGGCCCCCGGCGCCTCTTCCCCTGCAGCACCGCCAGGCGGCGGCAGCGGGAGCGGGAGCGGCGGGGCCATCCCAGCCCTTCTGCCGGCAGCCGGGGGGGCCCCAGACCCGGGCCCACAGCGGACCGGGTGGCGGGATCCCTAAGCGCTGCTGGCTCTCCCCGGCCCCCCGTACTCCGGGACGTCCCCTTCGGCGGGCGGGGGGCCAGCCCGCGGAAGAAAACCGTCCCCTGGGCCCCCGACCCCCAGCCCACCGTGGACTTCCTCTCCGCCCCCGCACACCGGGGCCTCCGGCCCGGGACTCACGCTGGGCGGGGCTCCTCTCCCGGGGAGGCGGGGGGGCTCCCGAGGGACACACAGGCGCACCGCACCGCGCCGCACACGGCAGGTCGCCGGCCACGGCCACCCGGGCAGACAGAGAGGACGTGCCACGGGAAACCAGGGAACAGCGGGGAGCGCGCGCTCCCGGACCCCAACGACCCGCCGGCCGCCCGACCAAGCGACGGGCCGGCCGGCACCGGGACCCCGCGGGTGCCGCTGCCACCCGCGTGCCCCGACGGGGATCGGGGATCGGGGCAGAACGGTCCTCCCCAGGCAGGGGGGCCGCGCGTCTTCCGGACCTCCCGGCCCCGCCTCCTGGTCCCGGCCCCGCCCCCGAGCCCCTGCCCACCGTGCCCTGGCCTGGCGCGGGGGAGGGCCGGCTCCCGCGCACTCTCCGGCTCCGTCCCGCCCTCCCCACGCCTGGAAGGCTGTCCCTGCGCGCCCGTGTCCGTGTCCGTGGGTCCGATCGCTGGGGCGTGGGACGCTGGTGCGGTGCGTCCCTGTTTTCGGTGGGGGAGGGGGCCGTGTGCGCCCGACCGACCGCCAGACCCGTCAGTCTCTCCTTGCCCTGGTCCCCGCCCACCTTCGCCCCCCAGCCCCCCCCGCCCCGATCTGGACAGGGGGTCTGGCGAAGCGCCAGGGCGGCGGGCGGGAGGCACTGGACTGGGCAGGGAGGGACGCCTGGCCGCTGGGCCTCTTGGGGCCTCCGGGAGCTCCCGCCTCAGTCTAAGGCCGCGCCGCCCCGGAGGCGCCCGATCCCGTCTGGTCTGGGAAGCTAAGCAGGGTCGGTCCCGGCCGGGCCCTGGATGGGAGACCCGGGGGCCGCCGTACGCTTTTTGCCCGGACCCTGGAGAGAGGTCAGGTTTTTACATGTCAAGGCTCAGTCCCCGAGGCTGTCGCCCCTCAGACAGCTGTGGCAGGGCCGGGCCTCCGCAACTTCTGACGGACCGGCTCTAAATTCAGCACACACTCAGGCCCAATACACGATAACGAATGCAACTTTTCCAAAGGATTCATATTCGAGGTCGCAGAAGATCTACGTCGCACCTAGGGGAAACGGGTGCCGACTTACACGGAAAACTTGGCAGAAGCATCAAGGACGGCCCAAATCCATGGAGAGTTAGACAGTGTTCCCAGACAGATGGACGCAGAATCCCCAAGATAATCATTTCCCCCGAATGAAGACATGATCCAATTTAAAGGGGGTTATGACAACTAGAAATTTACAGTCTGTTTCTTTCTCTTTTACTTTTAACTTGGGAAGTGGATATGTTAGAGCATAAGCGTTGTGATGATTCTATTAAATAGAATGAACTGTACCGAGCCTCCACCGCCGACCTTATACACGTGGGAGTTTATTCCCGGGTTGGACACCGCTGTGTGTCTGTTCCTGAAGGCCTGGAACCCAGAAAACCCTTCTCCCAAACAAATCCCCTGTGGACGGTCACCCTTTTCCTCGCTTTTCCTTTGAAAGTTTTGGCTCCCTAGGACGTGACTCTCTCACGGAGACGTTCTGTTCCTTTCACGGGCTCTATCATATACGTGGAACCCTTCTGGCTTCATTCTGGGGAACTTGTGTTCCAGGGGAGACCTTGGGTCCGGAGAAGCATCCTCTCTCACACGCGAAGCTGCGGTTCGTCGGCGCTGCTGTGGACCGGCACCGCAGGGAGACGTGGAAATCTCTCTGAACCGTCTTTCACCGGGTCCACGGAAACGGGGCTCCCGTGAGTACCGCCCCGGGTGTTTCCCGGTCACGCGTGCCCTCTCTTCTCTATGGTACGTGCCACGCAGAGAATAGGCTTGTTCCTACATCATGCCCCTGGTTTTTTTTTTTTTGTTCTTTTTTTTTTTTTTTTATCCCTTTATGCTAAATTGTTTTCCAAATGGTTGTATAAATCCAGCTGCCCCGTGGGCAGCGTGCGTGGAAGGGTTCCCCTCCCAGCCGACAGAGCGATCGGGGTTTTAAGTTTCCTCCCTACCGGGTGGGGTGCCCTAGGCTTTCGCCCCTTCTTTGGTCCCGCCCGCCGGCCTGCGGGGGTCGGGGGGCGGGGGGTGGCGAAGGGGGAGCCCCCTCCCTCCGCCCTCCCGGCCGGCCCCGGCTCCCGCCACCCCGCCCCGCCCCCGGCCTCGGCCCCCGCCCCCGCCGCCTCCTCCCCTCCCCCCGCCGCGGCACCACCGCCAGGCGGCGGCAGCGGCAGCCGCAGCGGGAGCGGCGGGGCCGTCCCGGCCCTTCTGCAGGCTGCCGGGGGTGGGCCCCAGACCCGGGCCCACAGGGAGCCGGGTGGCGGGATCCCTAAGCGCCGCTGGCTCTCCGCAGCCCCCCCCCCCCCCCCCCGTACTCCGGGACGTCCCCGGCTCCTCCCGCCACCCCGCTCCTCCGCCCACCCCCCGGCCCCGACGGGGATCGGGGCAGAACGGTCCTCCCCAGGCAGGGGGGCCGCGCGTCTTCGGGACCTGCGGGGAGGGACCGGGCCCACGGCCCCGCCTCCTGGTCCCGGCCCCGCCCCCGACCCCCTCCTCACCGTGCCCCGGCGTGGCGCGGGGGAGGGCCGGCTCCCGCGCACTCTCCGGCTCCGGCCCTCCGTCGCCACGCCGGGAAGGCTGTCCCTGCGCGCCCGTGTCCGTGTCCGCGGGTCCGATCGCTGGGGCGTGGGACGCTGGCGCGGTGCGTCCCTGTTGGCGGTGGCGGACGGGGGCGTGTGCGCCCGCGCGCCAGACCCGGCGGTGGGTCTCCCCCTGCCCTCAGCCCCGCCCCCCGCCCGCCTCCCCGCGCCCCGATCTGGACACGGGGATCTCGGGAAGCGCCAGGGCGCCAGGGCGTCGGGCGGGAGGGACTCGACTGGGCAGGGAGGGACGCCTGGCCGCTGGGCCTCTTGGGGCGTCCCACGGCACCCGCCTCAGTCTAAGGCCGCGCCGCCCCGAAGGCGCCCGATCCCGTCTGCTCTGGGAAGCTAAGCAGGGTCGGGCCCGGCCGGGTCCTGGATGGGAGACCCGGGAGACCCGGGGGCCGCCGTACGCTTTTTTGTTTTTTTTGTCCTTTGCCTCTTTTGCTGCCCCGCCCCCTGGCCTGGAAGCTGTGTGCCTGTGTGTGTCACCGGCGTGGCGCGGGGGAGAGCCCGCACCCGCGCACTCTCCAGCTCTGGCCCTCCGTCCCCACGCCGGGAAGTCTGTCCCTGCGCGCCCGTGTCCCTGTCCGTGGGTCTGCTCGTGGGGGCGTGGGACGCTGGCGCGGTGCGTCCGTGTTGGCGGTGACGGAGGGGGGCGTGTGCGCCCGCGCGCCAGACCCGTCGGTCTCCCCCTGCCCTCAGCCCCGCCCCCCGCCCGCCTCCCCGCGCCCCGAGCTGGACACGGGGGTCTCGGGAAGCGCCAGGGCGCCAGGGCGGCGGGCGGGAGGGACTCGACTGGGCAGGGAAGGACGCCTGGCCGCTGGGCCTCTTGGGGCGTCCCACGGCACCCGCCTCAGTCTAAGGCCGCGCCGCCCCTGAGGCGCCCGATCCCGTCTGCTCTGGGAAGCTAAGCAGGGTCGGGCCCGGCCAGGCCCTGGATGGGAGACCGGGGGCCGCCGTACGCTTTTGTTTTCTTTTTCCTTTGCCTCTTTTGCTGTCCCGACCCCCCCTGGCCCGGAATGTGTGTGTGTGTGGGGGGGTCTCCCCCTCCTCCGCCCGCCTAGGCTGGGAAGGGGGGGCCCCTCCGCCCTCCGAAACGTCCCCGGCTCCCGCCACCCCGCTCCTCCCCCGGCCCGGCCCCGGCCCCCGGCGCCTCTTCCCCTGCAGCACCGCCAGGCGGCGGCAGCGGGAGCGGGAGCGGCGGGGCCATCCCAGCCCTTCTGCCGGCAGCCGGGGGGGCCCCAGACCCGGGCCCACAGCGGACCGGGTGGCGGGATCCCTAAGCGCTGCTGGCTCTCCCCGGCCCCCCGTACTCCGGGACGTCCCCTTCGGCGGGCGGGGGGCCAGCCCGCGGAAGAAAACCGTCCCCTGGGCCCCCGACCCCCAGCCCACCGTGGACTTCCTCTCCGCCCCCGCACACCGGGGCCTCCGGCCCGGGACTCACGCTGGGCGGGGCTCCTCTCCCGGGGAGGCGGGGGGGCTCCCGAGGGACACACAGGCGCACCGCACCGCGCCGCACACGGCAGGTCGCCGGCCACGGCCACCCGGGCAGACAGAGAGGACGTGCCACGGGAAACCAGGGAACAGCGGGGAGCGCGCGCTCCCGGACCCCAACGACCCGCCGGCCGCCCGACCAAGCGACGGGCCGGCCGGCACCGGGACCCCGCGGGTGCCGCTGCCACCCGCGTGCCCCGACGGGGATCGGGGATCGGGGCAGAACGGTCCTCCCCAGGCAGGGGGGCCGCGCGTCTTCCGGACCTCCCGGCCCCGCCTCCTGGTCCCGGCCCCGCCCCCGAGCCCCTGCCCACCGTGCCCTGGCCTGGCGCGGGGGAGGGCCGGCTCCCGCGCACTCTCCGGCTCCGTCCCGCCCTCCCCACGCCTGGAAGGCTGTCCCTGCGCGCCCGTGTCCGTGTCCGTGGGTCCGATCGCTGGGGCGTGGGACGCTGGTGCGGTGCGTCCCTGTTTTCGGTGGGGGAGGGGGCCGTGTGCGCCCGACCGACCGCCAGACCCGTCAGTCTCTCCTTGCCCTGGTCCCCGCCCACCTTCGCCCCCCAGCCCCCCCCGCCCCGATCTGGACAGGGGGTCTGGCGAAGCGCCAGGGCGGCGGGCGGGAGGCACTGGACTGGGCAGGGAGGGACGCCTGGCCGCTGGGCCTCTTGGGGCCTCCGGGAGCTCCCGCCTCAGTCTAAGGCCGCGCCGCCCCGGAGGCGCCCGATCCCGTCTGGTCTGGGAAGCTAAGCAGGGTCGGTCCCGGCCGGGCCCTGGATGGGAGACCCGGGGGCCGCCGTACGCTTTTTTGTTTTTTTTTCCTTTGCCTCTTTGGCTCTCCCGACCCCCAGGCCCAGAAGGCGTGTGTGTGTGTGGGGGGGCGGGCTCCTCCTCCGCCGCCCGCCTCGGCTGGGAAGGGGGGGCCCTCCGCCCTCCGGGCCCGCCCCGGGCCTGCCCCCACCGCCCCGGCTGGCCCGGACCCTGCCCCGTGGACCCTGGAGAGAGGTCAGGTTTTTACATGTCAAGGCTCAGTCCCCGAGGCTGTCGCCCCTCAGACAGCTGTGGCAGGGCCGGGCCTCCGCAACTTCTGACGGACCGGCTCTAAATTCAGCACACGCTCAGGCCCAATACACGATAACGAATGCAACTTTTCCAAAGGATTCATATTCGAGGTCGCAGAAGATCTACGTCGCACCTAGGGGAAACGGGTGCCGACTTACACGGAAAACTTGGCAGAAGCATCAAGGACGGCCCAAATCCATGGAGAGTTAGACAGTGTTCCCAGACAGATGGACGCAGAATCCCCAAGATAATCATTTCCCCCGAATGAAGACATGATCCAATTTAAAGGGGGTTATGACAACTAGAAATTTACAGTCTGTTTCTTTCTCTTTTACTTTTAACTTGGGAAGTGGATATGTTAGAGCATAAGCGTTGTGATGATTCTATTAAATAGAATGAACTGTACCGAGCCTCCACCGCCGACCTTATACACGTGGGAGTTTATTCCCGGGTTGGACACCGCTGTGTGTCTGTTCCTGAAGGCCTGGAACCCAGAAAACCCTTCTCCCAAACAAATCCCCTGTGGACGGTCACCCTTTTCCTCGCTTTTCCTTTGAAAGTTTTGGCTCCCTAGGACGTGACTCTCTCACGGAGACGTTCTGTTCCTTTCACGGGCTCTATCATATACGTGGAACCCTTCTGGCTTCATTCTGGGGAACTTGTGTTCCAGGGGAGACCTTGGGTCCGGAGAAGCATCCTCTCTCACACGCGAAGCTGCGGTTCGTCGGCGCTGCTGTGGACCGGCACCGCAGGGAGACGTGGAAATCTCTCTGAACCGTCTTTCACCGGGTCCACGGAAACGGGGCTCCCGTGAGTACCGCCCCGGGTGTTTCCCGGTCACGCGTGCCCTCTCTTCTCTATGGTACGTGCCACGCAGAGAATAGGCTTGTTCCTACATCATGCCCCTGGTTTTTTTTTTTTTGTTCTTTTTTTTTTTTTTTTATCCCTTTATGCTAAATTGTTTTCCAAATGGTTGTATAAATCCAGCTGCCCCGTGGGCAGCGTGCGTGGAAGGGTTCCCCTCCCAGCCGACAGAGCGATCGGGGTTTTAAGTTTCCTCCCTACCGGGTGGGGTGCCCTAGGCTTTCGCCCCTTCTTTGGTCCCGCCCGCCGGCCTGCGGGGGTCGGGGGGCGGGGGGTGGCGAAGGGGGAGCCCCCTCCCTCCGCCCTCCCGGCCGGCCCCGGCTCCCGCCACCCCGCCCCGCCCCCGGCCTCGGCCCCCGCCCCCGCCGCCTCCTCCCCTCCCCCCGCCGCGGCACCACCGCCAGGCGGCGGCAGCGGCAGCCGCAGCGGGAGCGGCGGGGCCGTCCCGGCCCTTCTGCAGGCTGCCGGGGGTGGGCCCCAGACCCGGGCCCACAGGGAGCCGGGTGGCGGGATCCCTAAGCGCCGCTGGCTCTCCGCAGCCCCCCCCCCCCCCCCGTACTCCGGGACGTCCCCGGCTCCTCCCGCCACCCCGCTCCTCCGCCCACCCCCCGGCCCCGACGGGGATCGGGGCAGAACGGTCCTCCCCAGGCAGGGGGGCCGCGCGTCTTCGGGACCTGCGGGGAGGGACCGGGCCCACGGCCCCGCCTCCTGGTCCCGGCCCCGCCCCCGACCCCCTCCTCACCGTGCCCCGGCGTGGCGCGGGGGAGGGCCGGCTCCCGCGCACTCTCCGGCTCCGGCCCTCCGTCGCCACGCCGGGAAGGCTGTCCCTGCGCGCCCGTGTCCGTGTCCGCGGGTCCGATCGCTGGGGCGTGGGACGCTGGCGCGGTGCGTCCCTGTTGGCGGTGGCGGACGGGGGCGTGTGCGCCCGCGCGCCAGACCCGGCGGTGGGTCTCCCCCTGCCCTCAGCCCCGCCCCCCGCCCGCCTCCCCGCGCCCCGATCTGGACACGGGGATCTCGGGAAGCGCCAGGGCGCCAGGGCGTCGGGCGGGAGGGACTCGACTGGGCAGGGAGGGACGCCTGGCCGCTGGGCCTCTTGGGGCGTCCCACGGCACCCGCCTCAGTCTAAGGCCGCGCCGCCCCGAAGGCGCCCGATCCCGTCTGCTCTGGGAAGCTAAGCAGGGTCGGGCCCGGCCGGGTCCTGGATGGGAGACCCGGGAGACCCGGGGGCCGCCGTACGCTTTTTTGTTTTTTTTGTCCTTTGCCTCTTTTGCTGCCCCGCCCCCTGGCCTGGAAGCTGTGTGCCTGTGTGTGTCACCGGCGTGGCGCGGGGGAGAGCCCGCACCCGCGCACTCTCCAGCTCTGGCCCTCCGTCCCCACGCCGGGAAGTCTGTCCCTGCGCGCCCGTGTCCCTGTCCGTGGGTCTGCTCGTGGGGGCGTGGGACGCTGGCGCGGTGCGTCCGTGTTGGCGGTGACGGAGGGGGGCGTGTGCGCCCGCGCGCCAGACCCGTCGGTCTCCCCCTGCCCTCAGCCCCGCCCCCCGCCCGCCTCCCCGCGCCCCGAGCTGGACACGGGGGTCTCGGGAAGCGCCAGGGCGCCAGGGCGGCGGGCGGGAGGGACTCGACTGGGCAGGGAAGGACGCCTGGCCGCTGGGCCTCTTGGGGCGTCCCACGGCACCCGCCTCAGTCTAAGGCCGCGCCGCCCCTGAGGCGCCCGATCCCGTCTGCTCTGGGAAGCTAAGCAGGGTCGGGCCCGGCCAGGCCCTGGATGGGAGACCGGGGGCCGCCGTACGCTTTTGTTTTCTTTTTCCTTTGCCTCTTTTGCTGTCCCGACCCCCCCTGGCCCGGAATGTGTGTGTGTGTGGGGGGGTCTCCCCCTCCTCCGCCCGCCTAGGCTGGGAAGGGGGGGCCCCTCCGCCCTCCGAAACGTCCCCGGCTCCCGCCACCCCGCTCCTCCCCCGGCCCGGCCCCGGCCCCCGGCGCCTCTTCCCCTGCAGCACCGCCAGGCGGCGGCAGCGGGAGCGGGAGCGGCGGGGCCATCCCAGCCCTTCTGCCGGCAGCCGGGGGGGCCCCAGACCCGGGCCCACAGCGGACCGGGTGGCGGGATCCCTAAGCGCTGCTGGCTCTCCCCGGCCCCCCGTACTCCGGGACGTCCCCTTCGGCGGGCGGGGGGCCAGCCCGCGGAAGAAAACCGTCCCCTGGGCCCCCGACCCCCAGCCCACCGTGGACTTCCTCTCCGCCCCCGCACACCGGGGCCTCCGGCCCGGGACTCACGCTGGGCGGGGCTCCTCTCCCGGGGAGGCGGGGGGGCTCCCGAGGGACACACAGGCGCACCGCACCGCGCCGCACACGGCAGGTCGCCGGCCACGGCCACCCGGGCAGACAGAGAGGACGTGCCACGGGAAACCAGGGAACAGCGGGGAGCGCGCGCTCCCGGACCCCAACGACCCGCCGGCCGCCCGACCAAGCGACGGGCCGGCCGGCACCGGGACCCCGCGGGTGCCGCTGCCACCCGCGTGCCCCGACGGGGATCGGGGATCGGGGCAGAACGGTCCTCCCCAGGCAGGGGGGCCGCGCGTCTTCCGGACCTCCCGGCCCCGCCTCCTGGTCCCGGCCCCGCCCCCGAGCCCCTGCCCACCGTGCCCTGGCCTGGCGCGGGGGAGGGCCGGCTCCCGCGCACTCTCCGGCTCCGTCCCGCCCTCCCCACGCCTGGAAGGCTGTCCCTGCGCGCCCGTGTCCGTGTCCGTGGGTCCGATCGCTGGGGCGTGGGACGCTGGTGCGGTGCGTCCCTGTTTTCGGTGGGGGAGGGGGCCGTGTGCGCCCGACCGACCGCCAGACCCGTCAGTCTCTCCTTGCCCTGGTCCCCGCCCACCTTCGCCCCCCAGCCCCCCCCGCCCCGATCTGGACAGGGGGTCTGGCGAAGCGCCAGGGCGGCGGGCGGGAGGCACTGGACTGGGCAGGGAGGGACGCCTGGCCGCTGGGCCTCTTGGGGCCTCCGGGAGCTCCCGCCTCAGTCTAAGGCCGCGCCGCCCCGGAGGCGCCCGATCCCGTCTGGTCTGGGAAGCTAAGCAGGGTCGGTCCCGGCCGGGCCCTGGATGGGAGACCCGGGGGCCGCCGTACGCTTTTTGCCCGGACCCTGCCCCGTGGACCCTGGAGAGAGGTCAGGTTTTTACATGTCAAGGCTCAGTCCCCGAGGCTGTCGCCCCTCAGACAGCTGTGGCAGGGCCGGGCCTCCGCAACTTCTGACGGACCGGCTCTAAATTCAGCACACACTCAGGCCCAATACACGATAACGAATGCAACTTTTCCAAAGGATTCATATTCGAGGTCGCAGAAGATCTACGTCGCACCTAGGGGAAACGGGTGCCGACTTACACGGAAAACTTGGCAGAAGCATCAAGGACGGCCCAAATCCATGGAGAGTTAGACAGTGTTCCCAGACAGATGGACGCAGAATCCCCAAGATAATCATTTCCCCCGAATGAAGACATGATCCAATTTAAAGGGGGTTATGACAACTAGAAATTTACAGTCTGTTTCTTTCTCTTTTACTTTTAACTTGGGAAGTGGATATGTTAGAGCATAAGCGTTGTGATGATTCTATTAAATAGAATGAACTGTACCGAGCCTCCACCGCCGACCTTATACACGTGGGAGTTTATTCCCGGGTTGGACACCGCTGTGTGTCTGTTCCTGAAGGCCTGGAACCCAGAAAACCCTTCTCCCAAACAAATCCCCTGTGGACGGTCACCCTTTTCCTCGCTTTTCCTTTGAAAGTTTTGGCTCCCTAGGACGTGACTCTCTCACGGAGACGTTCTGTTCCTTTCACGGGCTCTATCATATACGTGGAACCCTTCTGGCTTCATTCTGGGGAACTTGTGTTCCAGGGGAGACCTTGGGTCCGGAGAAGCATCCTCTCTCACACGCGAAGCTGCGGTTCGTCGGCGCTGCTGTGGACCGGCACCGCAGGGAGACGTGGAAATCTCTCTGAACCGTCTTTCACCGGGTCCACGGAAACGGGGCTCCCGTGAGTACCGCCCCGGGTGTTTCCCGGTCACGCGTGCCCTCTCTTCTCTATGGTACGTGCCACGCAGAGAATAGGCTTGTTCCTACATCATGCCCCTGGTTTTTTTTTTTTTGTTCTTTTTTTTTTTTTTTTATCCCTTTATGCTAAATTGTTTTCCAAATGGTTGTATAAATCCAGCTGCCCCGTGGGCAGCGTGCGTGGAAGGGTTCCCCTCCCAGCCGACAGAGCGATCGGGGTTTTAAGTTTCCTCCCTACCGGGTGGGGTGCCCTAGGCTTTCGCCCCTTCTTTGGTCCCGCCCGCCGGCCTGCGGGGGTCGGGGGGCGGGGGGTGGCGAAGGGGGAGCCCCCTCCCTCCGCCCTCCCGGCCGGCCCCGGCTCCCGCCACCCCGCCCCGCCCCCGGCCTCGGCCCCCGCCCCCGCCGCCTCCTCCCCTCCCCCCGCCGCGGCACCACCGCCAGGCGGCGGCAGCGGCAGCCGCAGCGGGAGCGGCGGGGCCGTCCCGGCCCTTCTGCAGGCTGCCGGGGGTGGGCCCCAGACCCGGGCCCACAGGGAGCCGGGTGGCGGGATCCCTAAGCGCCGCTGGCTCTCCGCAGCCCCCCCCCCCCCCCCCCGTACTCCGGGACGTCCCCGGCTCCTCCCGCCACCCCGCTCCTCCGCCCACCCCCCGGCCCCGACGGGGATCGGGGCAGAACGGTCCTCCCCAGGCAGGGGGGCCGCGCGTCTTCGGGACCTGCGGGGAGGGACCGGGCCCACGGCCCCGCCTCCTGGTCCCGGCCCCGCCCCCGACCCCCTCCTCACCGTGCCCCGGCGTGGCGCGGGGGAGGGCCGGCTCCCGCGCACTCTCCGGCTCCGGCCCTCCGTCGCCACGCCGGGAAGGCTGTCCCTGCGCGCCCGTGTCCGTGTCCGCGGGTCCGATCGCTGGGGCGTGGGACGCTGGCGCGGTGCGTCCCTGTTGGCGGTGGCGGACGGGGGCGTGTGCGCCCGCGCGCCAGACCCGGCGGTGGGTCTCCCCCTGCCCTCAGCCCCGCCCCCCGCCCGCCTCCCCGCGCCCCGATCTGGACACGGGGATCTCGGGAAGCGCCAGGGCGCCAGGGCGTCGGGCGGGAGGGACTCGACTGGGCAGGGAGGGACGCCTGGCCGCTGGGCCTCTTGGGGCGTCCCACGGCACCCGCCTCAGTCTAAGGCCGCGCCGCCCCGAAGGCGCCCGATCCCGTCTGCTCTGGGAAGCTAAGCAGGGTCGGGCCCGGCCGGGTCCTGGATGGGAGACCCGGGAGACCCGGGGGCCGCCGTACGCTTTTTTGTTTTTTTTGTCCTTTGCCTCTTTTGCTGCCCCGCCCCCTGGCCTGGAAGCTGTGTGCCTGTGTGTGTCACCGGCGTGGCGCGGGGGAGAGCCCGCACCCGCGCACTCTCCAGCTCTGGCCCTCCGTCCCCACGCCGGGAAGTCTGTCCCTGCGCGCCCGTGTCCCTGTCCGTGGGTCTGCTCGTGGGGGCGTGGGACGCTGGCGCGGTGCGTCCGTGTTGGCGGTGACGGAGGGGGGCGTGTGCGCCCGCGCGCCAGACCCGTCGGTCTCCCCCTGCCCTCAGCCCCGCCCCCCGCCCGCCTCCCCGCGCCCCGAGCTGGACACGGGGGTCTCGGGAAGCGCCAGGGCGCCAGGGCGGCGGGCGGGAGGGACTCGACTGGGCAGGGAAGGACGCCTGGCCGCTGGGCCTCTTGGGGCGTCCCACGGCACCCGCCTCAGTCTAAGGCCGCGCCGCCCCTGAGGCGCCCGATCCCGTCTGCTCTGGGAAGCTAAGCAGGGTCGGGCCCGGCCAGGCCCTGGATGGGAGACCGGGGGCCGCCGTACGCTTTTGTTTTCTTTTTCCTTTGCCTCTTTTGCTGTCCCGACCCCCCCTGGCCCGGAATGTGTGTGTGTGTGGGGGGGTCTCCCCCTCCTCCGCCCGCCTAGGCTGGGAAGGGGGGGCCCCTCCGCCCTCCGAAACGTCCCCGGCTCCCGCCACCCCGCTCCTCCCCCGGCCCGGCCCCGGCCCCCGGCGCCTCTTCCCCTGCAGCACCGCCAGGCGGCGGCAGCGGGAGCGGGAGCGGCGGGGCCATCCCAGCCCTTCTGCCGGCAGCCGGGGGGGCCCCAGACCCGGGCCCACAGCGGACCGGGTGGCGGGATCCCTAAGCGCTGCTGGCTCTCCCCGGCCCCCCGTACTCCGGGACGTCCCCTTCGGCGGGCGGGGGGCCAGCCCGCGGAAGAAAACCGTCCCCTGGGCCCCCGACCCCCAGCCCACCGTGGACTTCCTCTCCGCCCCCGCACACCGGGGCCTCCGGCCCGGGACTCACGCTGGGCGGGGCTCCTCTCCCGGGGAGGCGGGGGGGCTCCCGAGGGACACACAGGCGCACCGCACCGCGCCGCACACGGCAGGTCGCCGGCCACGGCCACCCGGGCAGACAGAGAGGACGTGCCACGGGAAACCAGGGAACAGCGGGGAGCGCGCGCTCCCGGACCCCAACGACCCGCCGGCCGCCCGACCAAGCGACGGGCCGGCCGGCACCGGGACCCCGCGGGTGCCGCTGCCACCCGCGTGCCCCGACGGGGATCGGGGATCGGGGCAGAACGGTCCTCCCCAGGCAGGGGGGCCGCGCGTCTTCTGGACCTCCCGGCCCCGCCTCCTGGTCCCGGCCCCGCCCCCGAGCCCCTGCCCACCGTGCCCTGGCCTGGCGCGGGGGAGGGCCGGCTCCCGCGCACTCTCCGGCTCCGTCCCGCCCTCCCCACGCCTGGAAGGCTGTCCCTGCGCGCCCGTGTCCGTGTCCGTGGGTCCGATCGCTGGGGCGTGGGACGCTGGTGCGGTGCGTCCCTGTTTTCGGTGGGGGAGGGGGCCGTGTGCGCCCGACCGACCGCCAGACCCGTCAGTCTCTCCTTGCCCTGGTCCCCGCCCACCTTCGCCCCCCAGCCCCCCCCGCCCCGATCTGGACAGGGGGTCTGGCGAAGCGCCAGGGCGGCGGGCGGGAGGCACTGGACTGGGCAGGGAGGGACGCCTGGCCGCTGGGCCTCTTGGGGCCTCCGGGAGCTCCCGCCTCAGTCTAAGGCCGCGCCGCCCCGGAGGCGCCCGATCCCGTCTGGTCTGGGAAGCTAAGCAGGGTCGGTCCCGGCCGGGCCCTGGATGGGAGACCCGGGGGCCGCCGTACGCTTTTTTGTTTTTTTTTCCTTTGCCTCTTTGGCTCTCCCGACCCCCAGGCCCAGAAGGCGTGTGTGTGTGTGGGGGGGCGGGCTCCTCCTCCGCCGCCCGCCTCGGCTGGGAAGGGGGGGCCCTCCGCCCTCCGGGCCCGCCCCGGGCCTGCCCCCACCGCCCCGGCTGGCCCGGACCCTGCCCCGTGGACCCTGGAGAGAGGTCAGGTTTTTACATGTCAAGGCTCAGTCCCCGAGGCTGTCGCCCCTCAGACAGCTGTGGCAGGGCCGGGCCTCCGCAACTTCTGACGGACCGGCTCTAAATTCAGCACACGCTCAGGCCCAATACACGATAACGAATGCAACTTTTCCAAAGGATTCATATTCGAGGTCGCAGAAGATCTACGTCGCACCTAGGGGAAACGGGTGCCGACTTACACGGAAAACTTGGCAGAAGCATCAAGGACGGCCCAAATCCATGGAGAGTTAGACAGTGTTCCCAGACAGATGGACGCAGAATCCCCAAGATAATCATTTCCCCCGAATGAAGACATGATCCAATTTAAAGGGGGTTATGACAACTAGAAATTTACAGTCTGTTTCTTTCTCTTTTACTTTTAACTTGGGAAGTGGATATGTTAGAGCATAAGCGTTGTGATGATTCTATTAAATAGAATGAACTGTACCGAGCCTCCACCGCCGACCTTATACACGTGGGAGTTTATTCCCGGGTTGGACACCGCTGTGTGTCTGTTCCTGAAGGCCTGGAACCCAGAAAACCCTTCTCCCAAACAAATCCCCTGTGGACGGTCACCCTTTTCCTCGCTTTTCTTTTGAAAGTTTTGGCTCCCTAGGACGTGACTCTCTCACGGAGACGTTCTGTTCCTTTCACGGGCTCTATCATATACGTGGAACCCTTCTGGCTTCATTCTGGGGAACTTGTGTTCCAGGGGAGACCTTGGGTCCGGAGAAGCATCCTCTCTCACACGCGAAGCTGCGGTTCGTCGGCGCTGCTGTGGACCGGCACCGCAGGGAGACGTGGAAATCTCTCTGAACCGTCTTTCACCGGGTCCACGGAAACGGGGCTCCCGTGAGTACCGCCCCGGGTGTTTCCCGGTCACGCGTGCCCTCTCTTCTCTATGGTACGTGCCACGCAGAGAATAGGCTTGTTCCTACATCATGCCCCTGGTTTTTTTTTTTTTGTTCTTTTTTTTTTTTTTTTATCCCTTTATGCTAAATTGTTTTCCAAATGGTTGTATAAATCCAGCTGCCCCGTGGGCAGCGTGCGTGGAAGGGTTCCCCTCCCAGCCGACAGAGCGATCGGGGTTTTAAGTTTCCTCCCTACCGGGTGGGGTGCCCTAGGCTTTCGCCCCTTCTTTGGTCCCGCCCGCCGGCCTGCGGGGGTCGGGGGGCGGGGGGTGGCGAAGGGGGAGCCCCCTCCCTCCGCCCTCCCGGCCGGCCCCGGCTCCCGCCACCCCGCCCCGCCCCCGGCCTCGGCCCCCGCCCCCGCCGCCTCCTCCCCTCCCCCCGCCGCGGCACCACCGCCAGGCGGCGGCAGCGGCAGCCGCAGCGGGAGCGGCGGGGCCGTCCCGGCCCTTCTGCAGGCTGCCGGGGGTGGGCCCCAGACCCGGGCCCACAGGGAGCCGGGTGGCGGGATCCCTAAGCGCCGCTGGCTCTCCGCAGCCCCCCCCCCCCCCCGTACTCCGGGACGTCCCCGGCTCCTCCCGCCACCCCGCTCCTCCGCCCACCCCCCGGCCCCGACGGGGATCGGGGCAGAACGGTCCTCCCCAGGCAGGGGGGCCGCGCGTCTTCGGGACCTGCGGGGAGGGACCGGGCCCACGGCCCCGCCTCCTGGTCCCGGCCCCGCCCCCGACCCCCTCCTCACCGTGCCCCGGCGTGGCGCGGGGGAGGGCCGGCTCCCGCGCACTCTCCGGCTCCGGCCCTCCGTCGCCACGCCGGGAAGGCTGTCCCTGCGCGCCCGTGTCCGTGTCCGCGGGTCCGATCGCTGGGGCGTGGGACGCTGGCGCGGTGCGTCCCTGTTGGCGGTGGCGGACGGGGGCGTGTGCGCCCGCGCGCCAGACCCGGCGGTGGGTCTCCCCCTGCCCTCAGCCCCGCCCCCCGCCCGCCTCCCCGCGCCCCGATCTGGACACGGGGATCTCGGGAAGCGCCAGGGCGCCAGGGCGTCGGGCGGGAGGGACTCGACTGGGCAGGGAGGGACGCCTGGCCGCTGGGCCTCTTGGGGCGTCCCACGGCACCCGCCTCAGTCTAAGGCCGCGCCGCCCCGAAGGCGCCCGATCCCGTCTGCTCTGGGAAGCTAAGCAGGGTCGGGCCCGGCCGGGTCCTGGATGGGAGACCCGGGAGACCCGGGGGCCGCCGTACGCTTTTTTGTTTTTTTTGTCCTTTGCCTCTTTTGCTGCCCCGCCCCCTGGCCTGGAAGCTGTGTGCCTGTGTGTGTCACCGGCGTGGCGCGGGGGAGAGCCCGCACCCGCGCACTCTCCAGCTCTGGCCCTCCGTCCCCACGCCGGGAAGTCTGTCCCTGCGCGCCCGTGTCCCTGTCCGTGGGTCTGCTCGTGGGGGCGTGGGACGCTGGCGCGGTGCGTCCGTGTTGGCGGTGACGGAGGGGGGCGTGTGCGCCCGCGCGCCAGACCCGTCGGTCTCCCCCTGCCCTCAGCCCCGCCCCCCGCCCGCCTCCCCGCGCCCCGAGCTGGACACGGGGGTCTCGGGAAGCGCCAGGGCGCCAGGGCGGCGGGCGGGAGGGACTCGACTGGGCAGGGAAGGACGCCTGGCCGCTGGGCCTCTTGGGGCGTCCCACGGCACCCGCCTCAGTCTAAGGCCGCGCCGCCCCTGAGGCGCCCGATCCCGTCTGCTCTGGGAAGCTAAGCAGGGTCGGGCCCGGCCAGGCCCTGGATGGGAGACCGGGGGCCGCCGTACGCTTTTGTTTTCTTTTTCCTTTGCCTCTTTTGCTGTCCCGACCCCCCCTGGCCCGGAATGTGTGTGTGTGTGGGGGGGTCTCCCCCTCCTCCGCCCGCCTAGGCTGGGAAGGGGGGGCCCCTCCGCCCTCCGAAACGTCCCCGGCTCCCGCCACCCCGCTCCTCCCCCGGCCCGGCCCCGGCCCCCGGCGCCTCTTCCCCTGCAGCACCGCCAGGCGGCGGCAGCGGGAGCGGGAGCGGCGGGGCCATCCCAGCCCTTCTGCCGGCAGCCGGGGGGGCCCCAGACCCGGGCCCACAGCGGACCGGGTGGCGGGATCCCTAAGCGCTGCTGGCTCTCCCCGGCCCCCCGTACTCCGGGACGTCCCCTTCGGCGGGCGGGGGGCCAGCCCGCGGAAGAAAACCGTCCCCTGGGCCCCCGACCCCCAGCCCACCGTGGACTTCCTCTCCGCCCCCGCACACCGGGGCCTCCGGCCCGGGACTCACGCTGGGCGGGGCTCCTCTCCCGGGGAGGCGGGGGGGCTCCCGAGGGACACACAGGCGCACCGCACCGCGCCGCACACGGCAGGTCGCCGGCCACGGCCACCCGGGCAGACAGAGAGGACGTGCCACGGGAAACCAGGGAACAGCGGGGAGCGCGCGCTCCCGGACCCCAACGACCCGCCGGCCGCCCGACCAAGCGACGGGCCGGCCGGCACCGGGACCCCGCGGGTGCCGCTGCCACCCGCGTGCCCCGACGGGGATCGGGGATCGGGGCAGAACGGTCCTCCCCAGGCAGGGGGGCCGCGCGTCTTCCGGACCTCCCGGCCCCGCCTCCTGGTCCCGGCCCCGCCCCCGAGCCCCTGCCCACCGTGCCCTGGCCTGGCGCGGGGGAGGGCCGGCTCCCGCGCACTCTCCGGCTCCGTCCCGCCCTCCCCACGCCTGGAAGGCTGTCCCTGCGCGCCCGTGTCCGTGTCCGTGGGTCCGATCGCTGGGGCGTGGGACGCTGGTGCGGTGCGTCCCTGTTTTCGGTGGGGGAGGGGGCCGTGTGCGCCCGACCGACCGCCAGACCCGTCAGTCTCTCCTTGCCCTGGTCCCCGCCCACCTTCGCCCCCCAGCCCCCCCCGCCCCGATCTGGACAGGGGGTCTGGCGAAGCGCCAGGGCGGCGGGCGGGAGGCACTGGACTGGGCAGGGAGGGACGCCTGGCCGCTGGGCCTCTTGGGGCCTCCGGGAGCTCCCGCCTCAGTCTAAGGCCGCGCCGCCCCGGAGGCGCCCGATCCCGTCTGGTCTGGGAAGCTAAGCAGGGTCGGTCCCGGCCGGGCCCTGGATGGGAGACCCGGGGGCCGCCGTACGCTTTTTTGTTTTTTTTTCCTTTGCCTCTTTGGCTCTCCCGACCCCCAGGCCCAGAAGGCGTGTGTGTGTGTGGGGGGGCGGGCTCCTCCTCCGCCGCCCGCCTCGGCTGGGAAGGGGGGGCCCTCCGCCCTCCGGGCCCGCCCCGGGCCTGCCCCCACCGCCCCGGCTGGCCCGGACCCTGCCCCGTGGACCCTGGAGAGAGGTCAGGTTTTTACATGTCAAGGCTCAGTCCCCGAGGCTGTCGCCCCTCAGACAGCTGTGGCAGGGCCGGGCCTCCGCAACTTCTGACGGACCGGCTCTAAATTCAGCACACGCTCAGGCCCAATACACGATAACGAATGCAACTTTTCCAAAGGATTCATATTCGAGGTCGCAGAAGATCTACGTCGCACCTAGGGGAAACGGGTGCCGACTTACACGGAAAACTTGGCAGAAGCATCAAGGACGGCCCAAATCCATGGAGAGTTAGACAGTGTTCCCAGACAGATGGACGCAGAATCCCCAAGATAATCATTTCCCCCGAATGAAGACATGATCCAATTTAAAGGGGGTTATGACAACTAGAAATTTACAGTCTGTTTCTTTCTCTTTTACTTTTAACTTGGGAAGTGGATATGTTAGAGCATAAGCGTTGTGATGATTCTATTAAATAGAATGAACTGTACCGAGCCTCCACCGCCGACCTTATACACGTGGGAGTTTATTCCCGGGTTGGACACCGCTGTGTGTCTGTTCCTGAAGGCCTGGAACCCAGAAAACCCTTCTCCCAAACAAATCCCCTGTGGACGGTCACCCTTTTCCTCGCTTTTCCTTTGAAAGTTTTGGCTCCCTAGGACGTGACTCTCTCACGGAGACGTTCTGTTCCTTTCACGGGCTCTATCATATACGTGGAACCCTTCTGGCTTCATTCTGGGGAACTTGTGTTCCAGGGGAGACCTTGGGTCCGGAGAAGCATCCTCTCTCACACGCGAAGCTGCGGTTCGTCGGCGCTGCTGTGGACCGGCACCGCAGGGAGACGTGGAAATCTCTCTGAACCGTCTTTCACCGGGTCCACGGAAACGGGGCTCCCGTGAGTACCGCCCCGGGTGTTTCCCGGTCACGCGTGCCCTCTCTTCTCTATGGTACGTGCCACGCAGAGAATAGGCTTGTTCCTACATCATGCCCCTGGTTTTTTTTTTTTTGTTCTTTTTTTTTTTTTTTTATCCCTTTATGCTAAATTGTTTTCCAAATGGTTGTATAAATCCAGCTGCCCCGTGGGCAGCGTGCGTGGAAGGGTTCCCCTCCCAGCCGACAGAGCGATCGGGGTTTTAAGTTTCCTCCCTACCGGGTGGGGTGCCCTAGGCTTTCGCCCCTTCTTTGGTCCCGCCCGCCGGCCTGCGGGGGTCGGGGGGCGGGGGGTGGCGAAGGGGGAGCCCCCTCCCTCCGCCCTCCCGGCCGGCCCCGGCTCCCGCCACCCCGCCCCGCCCCCGGCCTCGGCCCCCGCCCCCGCCGCCTCCTCCCCTCCCCCCGCCGCGGCACCACCGCCAGGCGGCGGCAGCGGCAGCCGCAGCGGGAGCGGCGGGGCCGTCCCGGCCCTTCTGCAGGCTGCCGGGGGTGGGCCCCAGACCCGGGCCCACAGGGAGCCGGGTGGCGGGATCCCTAAGCGCCGCTGGCTCTCCGCAGCCCCCCCCCCCCCCCCGTACTCCGGGACGTCCCCGGCTCCTCCCGCCACCCCGCTCCTCCGCCCACCCCCCGGCCCCGACGGGGATCGGGGCAGAACGGTCCTCCCCAGGCAGGGGGGCCGCGCGTCTTCGGGACCTGCGGGGAGGGACCGGGCCCACGGCCCCGCCTCCTGGTCCCGGCCCCGCCCCCGACCCCCTCCTCACCGTGCCCCGGCGTGGCGCGGGGGAGGGCCGGCTCCCGCGCACTCTCCGGCTCCGGCCCTCCGTCGCCACGCCGGGAAGGCTGTCCCTGCGCGCCCGTGTCCGTGTCCGCGGGTCCGATCGCTGGGGCGTGGGACGCTGGCGCGGTGCGTCCCTGTTGGCGGTGGCGGACGGGGGCGTGTGCGCCCGCGCGCCAGACCCGGCGGTGGGTCTCCCCCTGCCCTCAGCCCCGCCCCCCGCCCGCCTCCCCGCGCCCCGATCTGGACACGGGGATCTCGGGAAGCGCCAGGGCGCCAGGGCGTCGGGCGGGAGGGACTCGACTGGGCAGGGAGGGACGCCTGGCCGCTGGGCCTCTTGGGGCGTCCCACGGCACCCGCCTCAGTCTAAGGCCGCGCCGCCCCGAAGGCGCCCGATCCCGTCTGCTCTGGGAAGCTAAGCAGGGTCGGGCCCGGCCGGGTCCTGGATGGGAGACCCGGGAGACCCGGGGGCCGCCGTACGCTTTTTTGTTTTTTTTGTCCTTTGCCTCTTTTGCTGCCCCGCCCCCTGGCCTGGAAGCTGTGTGCCTGTGTGTGTCACCGGCGTGGCGCGGGGGAGAGCCCGCACCCGCGCACTCTCCAGCTCTGGCCCTCCGTCCCCACGCCGGGAAGTCTGTCCCTGCGCGCCCGTGTCCCTGTCCGTGGGTCTGCTCGTGGGGGCGTGGGACGCTGGCGCGGTGCGTCCGTGTTGGCGGTGACGGAGGGGGGCGTGTGCGCCCGCGCGCCAGACCCGTCGGTCTCCCCCTGCCCTCAGCCCCGCCCCCCGCCCGCCTCCCCGCGCCCCGAGCTGGACACGGGGGTCTCGGGAAGCGCCAGGGCGCCAGGGCGGCGGGCGGGAGGGACTCGACTGGGCAGGGAAGGACGCCTGGCCGCTGGGCCTCTTGGGGCGTCCCACGGCACCCGCCTCAGTCTAAGGCCGCGCCGCCCCTGAGGCGCCCGATCCCGTCTGCTCTGGGAAGCTAAGCAGGGTCGGGCCCGGCCAGGCCCTGGATGGGAGACCGGGGGCCGCCGTACGCTTTTGTTTTCTTTTTCCTTTGCCTCTTTTGCTGTCCCGACCCCCCCTGGCCCGGAATGTGTGTGTGTGTGGGGGGGTCTCCCCCTCCTCCGCCCGCCTAGGCTGGGAAGGGGGGGCCCCTCCGCCCTCCGAAACGTCCCCGGCTCCCGCCACCCCGCTCCTCCCCCGGCCCGGCCCCGGCCCCCGGCGCCTCTTCCCCTGCAGCACCGCCAGGCGGCGGCAGCGGGAGCGGGAGCGGCGGGGCCATCCCAGCCCTTCTGCCGGCAGCCGGGGGGGCCCCAGACCCGGGCCCACAGCGGACCGGGTGGCGGGATCCCTAAGCGCTGCTGGCTCTCCCCGGCCCCCCGTACTCCGGGACGTCCCCTTCGGCGGGCGGGGGGCCAGCCCGCGGAAGAAAACCGTCCCCTGGGCCCCCGACCCCCAGCCCACCGTGGACTTCCTCTCCGCCCCCGCACACCGGGGCCTCCGGCCCGGGACTCACGCTGGGCGGGGCTCCTCTCCCGGGGAGGCGGGGGGGCTCCCGAGGGACACACAGGCGCACCGCACCGCGCCGCACACGGCAGGTCGCCGGCCACGGCCACCCGGGCAGACAGAGAGGACGTGCCACGGGAAACCAGGGAACAGCGGGGAGCGCGCGCTCCCGGACCCCAACGACCCGCCGGCCGCCCGACCAAGCGACGGGCCGGCCGGCACCGGGACCCCGCGGGTGCCGCTGCCACCCGCGTGCCCCGACGGGGATCGGGGATCGGGGCAGAACGGTCCTCCCCAGGCAGGGGGGCCGCGCGTCTTCCGGACCTCCCGGCCCCGCCTCCTGGTCCCGGCCCCGCCCCCGAGCCCCTGCCCACCGTGCCCTGGCCTGGCGCGGGGGAGGGCCGGCTCCCGCGCACTCTCCGGCTCCGTCCCGCCCTCCCCACGCCTGGAAGGCTGTCCCTGCGCGCCCGTGTCCGTGTCCGTGGGTCCGATCGCTGGGGCGTGGGACGCTGGTGCGGTGCGTCCCTGTTTTCGGTGGGGGAGGGGGCCGTGTGCGCCCGACCGACCGCCAGACCCGTCAGTCTCTCCTTGCCCTGGTCCCCGCCCACCTTCGCCCCCCAGCCCCCCCCGCCCCGATCTGGACAGGGGGTCTGGCGAAGCGCCAGGGCGGCGGGCGGGAGGCACTGGACTGGGCAGGGAGGGACGCCTGGCCGCTGGGCCTCTTGGGGCCTCCGGGAGCTCCCGCCTCAGTCTAAGGCCGCGCCGCCCCGGAGGCGCCCGATCCCGTCTGGTCTGGGAAGCTAAGCAGGGTCGGTCCCGGCCGGGCCCTGGATGGGAGACCCGGGGGCCGCCGTACGCTTTTTGCCCGGACCCTGCCCCGTGGACCCTGGAGAGAGGTCAGGTTTTTACATGTCAAGGCTCAGTCCCCGAGGCTGTCGCCCCTCAGACAGCTGTGGCAGGGCCGGGCCTCCGCAACTTCTGACGGACCGGCTCTAAATTCAGCACACACTCAGGCCCAATACACGATAACGAATGCAACTTTTCCAAAGGATTCATATTCGAGGTCGCAGAAGATCTACGTCGCACCTAGGGGAAACGGGTGCCGACTTACACGGAAAACTTGGCAGAAGCATCAAGGACGGCCCAAATCCATGGAGAGTTAGACAGTGTTCCCAGACAGATGGACGCAGAATCCCCAAGATAATCATTTCCCCCGAATGAAGACATGATCCAATTTAAAGGGGGTTATGACAACTAGAAATTTACAGTCTGTTTCTTTCTCTTTTACTTTTAACTTGGGAAGTGGATATGTTAGAGCATAAGCGTTGTGATGATTCTATTAAATAGAATGAACTGTACCGAGCCTCCACCGCCGACCTTATACACGTGGGAGTTTATTCCCGGGTTGGACACCGCTGTGTGTCTGTTCCTGAAGGCCTGGAACCCAGAAAACCCTTCTCCCAAACAAATCCCCTGTGGACGGTCACCCTTTTCCTCGCTTTTCCTTTGAAAGTTTTGGCTCCCTAGGACGTGACTCTCTCACGGAGACGTTCTGTTCCTTTCACGGGCTCTATCATATACGTGGAACCCTTCTGGCTTCATTCTGGGGAACTTGTGTTCCAGGGGAGACCTTGGGTCCGGAGAAGCATCCTCTCTCACACGCGAAGCTGCGGTTCGTCGGCGCTGCTGTGGACCGGCACCGCAGGGAGACGTGGAAATCTCTCTGAACCGTCTTTCACCGGGTCCACGGAAACGGGGCTCCCGTGAGTACCGCCCCGGGTGTTTCCCGGTCACGCGTGCCCTCTCTTCTCTATGGTACGTGCCACGCAGAGAATAGGCTTGTTCCTACATCATGCCCCTGGTTTTTTTTTTTTTGTTCTTTTTTTTTTTTTTTTATCCCTTTATGCTAAATTGTTTTCCAAATGGTTGTATAAATCCAGCTGCCCCGTGGGCAGCGTGCGTGGAAGGGTTCCCCTCCCAGCCGACAGAGCGATCGGGGTTTTAAGTTTCCTCCCTACCGGGTGGGGTGCCCTAGGCTTTCGCCCCTTCTTTGGTCCCGCCCGCCGGCCTGCGGGGGTCGGGGGGCGGGGGGTGGCGAAGGGGGAGCCCCCTCCCTCCGCCCTCCCGGCCGGCCCCGGCTCCCGCCACCCCGCCCCGCCCCCGGCCTCGGCCCCCGCCCCCGCCGCCTCCTCCCCTCCCCCCGCCGCGGCACCACCGCCAGGCGGCGGCAGCGGCAGCCGCAGCGGGAGCGGCGGGGCCGTCCCGGCCCTTCTGCAGGCTGCCGGGGGTGGGCCCCAGACCCGGGCCCACAGGGAGCCGGGTGGCGGGATCCCTAAGCGCCGCTGGCTCTCCGCAGCCCCCCCCCCCCCCCCCCGTACTCCGGGACGTCCCCGGCTCCTCCCGCCACCCCGCTCCTCCGCCCACCCCCCGGCCCCGACGGGGATCGGGGCAGAACGGTCCTCCCCAGGCAGGGGGGCCGCGCGTCTTCGGGACCTGCGGGGAGGGACCGGGCCCACGGCCCCGCCTCCTGGTCCCGGCCCCGCCCCCGACCCCCTCCTCACCGTGCCCCGGCGTGGCGCGGGGGAGGGCCGGCTCCCGCGCACTCTCCGGCTCCGGCCCTCCGTCGCCACGCCGGGAAGGCTGTCCCTGCGCGCCCGTGTCCGTGTCCGCGGGTCCGATCGCTGGGGCGTGGGACGCTGGCGCGGTGCGTCCCTGTTGGCGGTGGCGGACGGGGGCGTGTGCGCCCGCGCGCCAGACCCGGCGGTGGGTCTCCCCCTGCCCTCAGCCCCGCCCCCCGCCCGCCTCCCCGCGCCCCGATCTGGACACGGGGATCTCGGGAAGCGCCAGGGCGCCAGGGCGTCGGGCGGGAGGGACTCGACTGGGCAGGGAGGGACGCCTGGCCGCTGGGCCTCTTGGGGCGTCCCACGGCACCCGCCTCAGTCTAAGGCCGCGCCGCCCCGAAGGCGCCCGATCCCGTCTGCTCTGGGAAGCTAAGCAGGGTCGGGCCCGGCCGGGTCCTGGATGGGAGACCCGGGAGACCCGGGGGCCGCCGTACGCTTTTTTGTTTTTTTTGTCCTTTGCCTCTTTTGCTGCCCCGCCCCCTGGCCTGGAAGCTGTGTGCCTGTGTGTGTCACCGGCGTGGCGCGGGGGAGAGCCCGCACCCGCGCACTCTCCAGCTCTGGCCCTCCGTCCCCACGCCGGGAAGTCTGTCCCTGCGCGCCCGTGTCCCTGTCCGTGGGTCTGCTCGTGGGGGCGTGGGACGCTGGCGCGGTGCGTCCGTGTTGGCGGTGACGGAGGGGGGCGTGTGCGCCCGCGCGCCAGACCCGTCGGTCTCCCCCTGCCCTCAGCCCCGCCCCCCGCCCGCCTCCCCGCGCCCCGAGCTGGACACGGGGGTCTCGGGAAGCGCCAGGGCGCCAGGGCGGCGGGCGGGAGGGACTCGACTGGGCAGGGAAGGACGCCTGGCCGCTGGGCCTCTTGGGGCGTCCCACGGCACCCGCCTCAGTCTAAGGCCGCGCCGCCCCTGAGGCGCCCGATCCCGTCTGCTCTGGGAAGCTAAGCAGGGTCGGGCCCGGCCAGGCCCTGGATGGGAGACCGGGGGCCGCCGTACGCTTTTGTTTTCTTTTTCCTTTGCCTCTTTTGCTGTCCCGACCCCCCCTGGCCCGGAATGTGTGTGTGTGTGGGGGGGTCTCCCCCTCCTCCGCCCGCCTAGGCTGGGAAGGGGGGGCCCCTCCGCCCTCCGAAACGTCCCCGGCTCCCGCCACCCCGCTCCTCCCCCGGCCCGGCCCCGGCCCCCGGCGCCTCTTCCCCTGCAGCACCGCCAGGCGGCGGCAGCGGGAGCGGGAGCGGCGGGGCCATCCCAGCCCTTCTGCCGGCAGCCGGGGGGGCCCCAGACCCGGGCCCACAGCGGACCGGGTGGCGGGATCCCTAAGCGCTGCTGGCTCTCCCCGGCCCCCCGTACTCCGGGACGTCCCCTTCGGCGGGCGGGGGGCCAGCCCGCGGAAGAAAACCGTCCCCTGGGCCCCCGACCCCCAGCCCACCGTGGACTTCCTCTCCGCCCCCGCACACCGGGGCCTCCGGCCCGGGACTCACGCTGGGCGGGGCTCCTCTCCCGGGGAGGCGGGGGGGCTCCCGAGGGACACACAGGCGCACCGCACCGCGCCGCACACGGCAGGTCGCCGGCCACGGCCACCCGGGCAGACAGAGAGGACGTGCCACGGGAAACCAGGGAACAGCGGGGAGCGCGCGCTCCCGGACCCCAACGACCCGCCGGCCGCCCGACCAAGCGACGGGCCGGCCGGCACCGGGACCCCGCGGGTGCCGCTGCCACCCGCGTGCCCCGACGGGGATCGGGGATCGGGGCAGAACGGTCCTCCCCAGGCAGGGGGGCCGCGCGTCTTCCGGACCTCCCGGCCCCGCCTCCTGGTCCCGGCCCCGCCCCCGAGCCCCTGCCCACCGTGCCCTGGCCTGGCGCGGGGGAGGGCCGGCTCCCGCGCACTCTCCGGCTCCGTCCCGCCCTCCCCACGCCTGGAAGGCTGTCCCTGCGCGCCCGTGTCCGTGTCCGTGGGTCCGATCGCTGGGGCGTGGGACGCTGGTGCGGTGCGTCCCTGTTTTCGGTGGGGGAGGGGGCCGTGTGCGCCCGACCGACCGCCAGACCCGTCAGTCTCTCCTTGCCCTGGTCCCCGCCCACCTTCGCCCCCCAGCCCCCCCCGCCCCGATCTGGACAGGGGGTCTGGCGAAGCGCCAGGGCGGCGGGCGGGAGGCACTGGACTGGGCAGGGAGGGACGCCTGGCCGCTGGGCCTCTTGGGGCCTCCGGGAGCTCCCGCCTCAGTCTAAGGCCGCGCCGCCCCGGAGGCGCCCGATCCCGTCTGGTCTGGGAAGCTAAGCAGGGTCGGTCCCGGCCGGGCCCTGGATGGGAGACCCGGGGGCCGCCGTACGCTTTTTTGTTTTTTTTTCCTTTGCCTCTTTGGCTCTCCCGACCCCCAGGCCCAGAAGGCGTGTGTGTGTGTGGGGGGGCGGGCTCCTCCTCCGCCGCCCGCCTCGGCTGGGAAGGGGGGGCCCTCCGCCCTCCGGGCCCGCCCCGGGCCTGCCCCCACCGCCCCGGCTGGCCCGGACCCTGCCCCGTGGACCCTGGAGAGAGGTCAGGTTTTTACATGTCAAGGCTCAGTCCCCGAGGCTGTCGCCCCTCAGACAGCTGTGGCAGGGCCGGGCCTCCGCAACTTCTGACGGACCGGCTCTAAATTCAGCACACGCTCAGGCCCAATACACGATAACGAATGCAACTTTTCCAAAGGATTCATATTCGAGGTCGCAGAAGATCTACGTCGCACCTAGGGGAAACGGGTGCCGACTTACACGGAAAACTTGGCAGAAGCATCAAGGACGGCCCAAATCCATGGAGAGTTAGACAGTGTTCCCAGACAGATGGACGCAGAATCCCCAAGATAATCATTTCCCCCGAATGAAGACATGATCCAATTTAAAGGGGGTTATGACAACTAGAAATTTACAGTCTGTTTCTTTCTCTTTTACTTTTAACTTGGGAAGTGGATATGTTAGAGCATAAGCGTTGTGATGATTCTATTAAATAGAATGAACTGTACCGAGCCTCCACC
>NW_027183035.1:5000-10000 GCF_041146395.1 Eulemur rufifrons
GTGCGGGTAACGGTTAGCGTCAGGGTTAAGGTTCACAGATAGGGTTAGTGTTAAGGGTTACGGGTAGGTTTAGGGTTCAGGGTTAGAGTTAGCATTAGGACTTAAGTTTAGGATTAGGCGGTATGTTAGATTTAGGGTTAGATCTAGGCGTTAGGGTAAGGGCTAGGGTTAGGGTTAAGAGATAGGGTTAGGTTTAATGCTTAGGATTAGGGTTAGGGTTTGGGGTTAAAGTAAGTGTTAGGGGTTAGGTTTAAGGATCCAAGGTTAGGGTTATTTTTAGGTGTAGTGTTAGGGTTAGGGATAAGGGATCCCATTAGCATTAAGGGTCTTCCTTACTGTAGGGTTAAGGGTTAGGCTTAGAGTTAAAGGTTAAGGTTAGGGTCAGTGTTAAGATTTAGGGTGAGGGTTAATGGTTAGGGTAAAGGTTAAGCGTTAGGGTTAGGGATTAGTGATTAGGGTTTCTGGTTAGTGTTAGGGTTAGCCGTTAGGAGTTAGTGTTTTATGAAGGGGTATGGTTAGAATTAGGATTGGGGTTAGAGTTAGGGTGAGGTATAGGGGTTAGGTTTAGGGGTTAGTTTCAGGGTAAAAGGATAGGATTAGGTTTACGGGTTGGGCTTAGGTTTAGGGTTAAAGTTTACTGCTAGGGTTAGGGATAGGGTTCAGGCTTAGCTTTAGGGGTTCTGGTTAGGGTTAGGTGTTAGGTTAGTGTCAGGGTTAGGTCTAGTCGTGAGGGTAAGGTTTAGGGTTAGCTTTAAGAGCTAGGGTTAGGTTTAATGGTTAGGATTAGGATTAGGGTTAAGGGTTAGGGTAAGGCTTAGGGGTTAGGGTGAAGGGTTAGGGTCAAGGGTTAGGGTTTTTGTTAGGCATAGCGTTGGGGTTAGAAGTAAGGGTTACTGTCAGTGTTAGGGTTGTAGGTAGGGTTACGGTTAGGGTTAGCGGTTTAGAATTAGGGTTAGGGATTAGGTGTCACAGTGATGACTAGGAGATAGGGTTATTATTATGGGATAGGGGTTTTCCTCAGGAAATGGGTTATGCATTAACGTTAGGATAAGAGGTTAAAGTTAGGCGCACGGTGAGGTTTACGTGTTAAGGGGAGAAAGAGGAACAGGGTTGGGTGTTATGTTCAGGGTTAGGGTTATCTGTTAAAGTTATTGTTTATGCTTAGCGCACGGGCCCTGTCTGCATTAGGCGGGCGGGGGGAGTTTAGCGGGCTGGGATTGTACCCGGGAACCCACTCTATCATACTCTGGGTATGGGCCCGTGGGTTTCATGCAGGACACAGTGGTAGAGCCTCCTTTCACGCATGGCATGGGAGGATTGCAGGCTTTCTAAACTCTAAGAAAGCAAGAAGTCTGAGAATTAGATTTAGGGTTAGGATTCTGGTTAGGGTTAAGGATGAAGTTTAGTGTTAGGGTGAGGGCTTGGGGTTAGGGATTAGGGTTAGGGTTAAAGGTTACTCTTAGGTTTAACGGTTACACTTTGGTTTAGGGTTGAGGTTTACGGTTAGGGTTAAGATGAGGGGTTAGGGTTAGGTGCAGGGTTAGGGTTAAGTGTTAGGTTTAGGGTTGAAGATTAGGATTAGGGTTAGGATTAAACGTTAGCGTGAGAGTTAACGCTTAGGGTTAAGGTTAAGAGTTAGGGTTTAGGGTTAGGTTTAGGGTTAGGGTTAGTTTTAGGGTTAGAGTTATGTGCTATGGTTTGTGTTAGAGGTTAGGGTTAGGTTTACTGGTGACGGTTATCATTACGTTTAGGGGTTAGCATTAGGGTTAGGGTTAGGGTTAGGATTAAGGGATAGGATTAGGGTTAAGTGCTGGGCTTAGGGTTAGGGTTTAGTGTTAGGGTTATCATTATGGACTAGGGGTAGGGTCAGGGTTAAATGCTTGGGTGCGGGTAATGTTTAGGGTCAGGGTTAAGGTTCACGGATAGGGTTAGTGTTAAGGGTTACGGGTAGGTTTAGGGTTCAGGGTTAGAGTTAGCATTAGGGCTTAAGGTTAGGATTAGGCGGTAGGTTCGATTTAGGGTTAGATCTAGGCGTTAGGGTAAGGGCTAGCGTTAGGGTTCAGAGATAGGGTTAGGTTTAATGCTTAGGATTAGGGTTAGGGTTTCGGGTTAAAGTAAGTGTTAGGGGTTAGGTTTAAGGATCCAAGGTTACGGTTTTTAGCTGTAGTGTTAGGGTTAGGGATAAGGGATCCCATTAGCATTAAGGGTCTTCCTTACTGTAGGCTTAAGGGTTAGGCTTAGAGTTAAAGGTTAAGGTTAGGGTCAGTGTTAAGATTTAGGGTGAGGGTTAACGGTTAGGGTAAAGGTTAAGTGTTAGGGTTAGGGATTAGTGATTAGGGTTTTTGGTTAGTGTTAGGTTAGCGGTTAGTGTTTTATGAAGGGGTATGGTTAGAATTAGGATTGGGGTTAGAGTTAGGGTGAGGTATAGGGGTTAGGTTTAGGGGTTAGTTTTAGGGTAAAAGGATAGGATTAGGGTTACGGGTTGGGCTTAGGTTTAGGGTTAAAGTTTACTGCTAGGGTTAGGGATAGGGTTCAGGCTTAGCTTTAGGGGTTCTGCTTAGGGTTAGGTGTTAGGTTAGTGTCAGGGTTAGGTCTAGTCGTGAGGGCAAGGTTCAGGGTTATCTTTAAGAGCTAGGGTTAGGTTTAATGGTTAGGATTAGGATTAGGGTTAAGGGTTAGGGTAAGGCTTAGGGGTTAGGGTGCAGGGTTAGGGTTTTTGTTAGGCATAGCGTTGGGGTTAGAAGTAAGGGTTACTGTCAGTGTTAGGGTTGTAGGTAGGGTTACGGTTAGGGTTAGCGGTTTAGAATTAGGGTTAGGGATTAGGTGTCACAGTGATGACTAGGAGATAGGGTTAGAATTATGGGATAGGGGTTGTTCTCAGGAAATGGGTTATGCATTAACGTTAGGATAAGAGGTTAAAGTTAGGCGTACGGTGATGTTTACGTGTTAAGGGGAGAAATAGGAACAGGGTTGGGTGTTATGTTCAGGGTTAGGGTTATCTGTTAAAGGTTTTGTTTATGCTTAGCGCACGGGCCCTGTCTGCATTAGGCGGGCGGGGGGAGTTTCGGGGGCTGGGATTGTACCCTGGAACCCACTCTATCATACTCTGGGTATGGGCCCGTGGGTTTCATGCAGGACACAGTGGTAGAGCCTCCTTTCACGCATGGCATGGGAGGATTGCAGGCTTTCTAAACTCTAAGAAAGTAAGAAGTCTGAGAATTAGATTTAGGGTTCGGATTATGGTTAGGGTTAAGGATGAAGTTTAGTGTTAGGGTGAGGGCTTAGGGTTAGGGCTTAGGGTTAGGTTTAAAGGTTAGTCTTAGGTTTAAAGGTTACACTTTGGTTTAGGGTTGAGGTTTACGGTTAGGGTTAAGATGAGGGGTTAGGGTTTGGTACAGGGTTAGGGTTAAGTGTTAGGTTTAGGGTTGAAGATTAGGATTAGGGTTAGGATTAAAGGTTAGCGTGAGAGTTAACGCTTAGGGTTAAGGTTAACAGTTAGGGTTTAGGGTTAGGCTTAGGGTTAGGGTCCGTTTTAGGGTTAGAGTTATGTGCTATGGTTTGTGTTAGAGGTTAGGGTTAGGTTTACTGGTCACGGTGAGGGTTACGTTTAGGGGTTAGCATTAGGGTTAGGGTTAAGTGATAGGATTAGGGTTAAGTGTTGGGCGTAGGGTGAGGGTTTAGTGTTAGGGTTATCATTAAGGATTAGGGGTAGGGTCAGGGTTAAATGCTTGGGTGCGGGTAATGTTTAGGGTCAGGGTTAAGGTTCACGGATAGGGTTAGTGTTAAGGGTTACAGGTAGGTTTAGGGTTCAGGGTTAGAGTTAGCATTAGGGCTTAAAGTTAGGATTAGGCGGTAGGTTCGATTTAGGGTTAGATCTAGGCATTAGGGTAAGGGCTAGCGTTAGGGTTAAGAGATAGGTTTAGGTTTAATGCTTAGGATTAGGGTTAGGGTTTGGGGTTAAAATAAGTGTTAGGGGTTAGGTTTAAGGATCAAAGGTTAGGGTTATTTTTAGCTGTAGTGTTAGGGTTAGGGATAAGGGATCCCATTAGCATTAAGGGTCTTCCTTACTGTAGGGTTAAGGGTTAGGCTTAGAGTTAAAGGTTAAGGTTAGGGTCAGTTTTAAGATTTAGGGTGAGGGTTAACGGTTAGGGTAAAGGTTAAGCGTTAGCGTTAGGGATTAGTGATTAGGGTTTTTGTTTAGTGTTAGGGTTAGCGGTTAGGAGTTAGTGTTTTATGAAGGGGTATGGTTAGAATTAGGATTGGGGTTAGAGTTAGGGTGAGGTATAGGGGTTAGGTTTAGGGGTTAGTTTTAGGGTAAAAGGATAGGATTGGGGTTACGGATTGGGCTTAGGTTTAGGGTTAAAGTTTACTGCTAGGGTTAGGGATAGGGTTCAGGGTTAGCTTTAGGGGTTCTGGTTAGGGTTAGGTGTTAGGTTAGTGTCAGGGTTAGGTCTAGTCGTGAGGGTAAGGTTTAGGGTTAGCTTTAAGAGCTAGGGTTAGGTTTAATGGTTAGGATTAGGATTAGGGTTAAGGGTTAGGGTAAGTCTTAGGGGTGAGGGTGAAGGGATAGGGTCAAGGGTTAGGGTTTTTGTTAGGCATAGCGTTGGGGTTAGAAGTAAGGGTTACTGTCAGTGTTAGGGTTGTAGGTAGGGTTACGGTTAGGGTTAGCGGTTTAGAATTAGGGTTAGGGATTAGGTGTCACAGTGATGACTAGGAGATAGGGTTAGAATTATGGGATAGGGGTTGTTCTCAGGAAATGGGTTATGCATTAACGTTAGGATAAGAGGTTAAAGTTAGGCGCACGGTGAGGTTTACGTGTTAAGGGGAGAAAGAGGAACAGGGTTGGGTGTTATGTTCAGGGTTAGGGTTATCTGTTAAAGGTATTGTTTATGCTTAGCGCACGGGCCCTGTCTGCATTAGGCGGGCGGGGGGAGTTTAGCGGGCTGGGATTGTACCCGGGAAACCACTCTATCACACCCTGGGTATGGGCCCGTGGGTTT
>NW_027183035.1:22500-27500 GCF_041146395.1 Eulemur rufifrons
CGGTTTAGAATTAGGGTTAGGGATTAGGTGTCACACTGATGACTAGGAGATAAGGTTAGAATTATGGGATAGGGGTTGTTCTCAGGAAATGGGTTATGCAATAACGTTAGGATAAGAGGTTAAAGTTAGGCGCACGGGGAGGTTTACGTGTTAAGGGGAGAAATAGGAACAGGGTTGGGTGTTATGTTCAGGGTTAGGATTATCTGTTAAAGGTATTGTTTATGCTTAGCGCACGGGCCCTGTCTGCATTAGGCGGGCGGGGGGAGTTTAGGGGGCTGGGATTATACCCAGGAACCCACTCTATCATACTCTGGGTATGGGCCCGTGGGTTTCATGCAGGACACAGTTGTAGAGCCTCCTTTCACCCATGGCATGGGAGGATGGCAGGCTTTCTAAACTCTAAGAAAGCAAGAAGTGTGAGAATGAGATTTAGGGTTGGATTATGGTTAGGGTTAAGGATGAAGTTTAGTGTTAGGGTGAGGGTTTATGCTTAGGTATTAGGGTTAGTGTTAAAGGTTACTCTTAGGTTTAACGGTTACACTTTGGTTTAGGGTTGTGGTTTACGATTAGGGTTAAGATGAGGGGTTAGGTTATGGTACAGGGTTAGGGTTAAGTGTTAGGTTTACTGTTGAAGATTAGGATTAGGGTTAGGAATAAAGGTTAGCGTGAGAGTTAACGCTTAGGGTTAAGGTTAAGAGTTAGGGTTTAGGGTTAGGGTTAGGGATAGGGTTAGTTTCAGTTAGTTTACTGCTATGGTTTGTGATAGAGGTTAGGGTTAGGTTTACTTGTCACGGTTAGGGTTACGTTTAGGGGTTAGCATTAGGGTTAGGGTTAAGGGATAGGATTAGGGATAAGTGTTGGGCTTAGGGTTAGGGTTTAGTGTTAGGGTTATCATTAAGGATTAGGGGTAGGGTCAGGGTTAAATGCTTTGGTGAGGGTAATGGTTAGGGTCAGGGTTAAGGTTCACGGATAGGGTTAGTGTTAAGGGTTACGGGTAGGTTTAGGGTTCAGGGTTAGAGTTAGCATTAGGGCTTACGGTTAGGATTAGGCGGTAGTTTAGATTTAGGGTTAGATCTACGCGTTAGGGTAAGGGCTAGCGTTAGGGTTAAGAGATAGGGTTAGGTTTAATGCTTAGGATTAGGGTTAGGGTTTGGGGTTAAAGTAAGTGTTAGGGGTTAGGTTTAAGGATCAAAGCTTAGGGTTATTTTTAGCTGTAGTGTTAGGGTTAGGGATAAGGGATCCCATTAGCATTAAGGGTCTTCCTTCCTGTAGGGTTAAGGGTTAGGCTTAGAGTTAAAGGTTAAGGTTAGGGTCAGTGTTAAGATTTGGGGTAGGGTTAACGGTTAGGGTAAAGGTTAAGCGTTATGGTTAGGGATTAGTGATTAGGGTTTTTGTTTAGTGTTAGGGTTAGCGGTTAGGAGTTAGTGTTTTATGAAGGGGTATGGTTAGAATTAGGATTGGGGTTAGAGTTAGGGTGAGGTATAGGGGTTAGATTTAGGGTAAAAGGATAGGATTAGGGTTACGGGTTGGGCTTAGGTTTAGGGTTAAAGTTTACTGCTAGGGTTAGGGATAGGGTTCAGGGTTAGCTTTAGGGGTCTGGTTAGGGTCAGGTGTTAGGTTAGTGTCAGGGTTAGGTCTAGTCGTGAGGGTAAGGTTTAGGGTTAGCTTTAAGAGCTAGGGTTAGGTTGAATGGTTAGGATTAGGATTAGGGTTAAGGGTTAGGGTAAGGCTTAGGGGTTAGGGTGAAGGGTTAGGGTGAAGTGTTAGGGTTTTTGTTAGGCATAGCGTTGGGGTTAGAAGTAAGGGTTACTGTCAGTGTTAGGGTTGTAGGTAGGGTTACGGTTAGGGTTAGCGGTTTAGAATTAGGGTTAGGGATTAGGTGTCACACTGATGACTAGGAGATAAGGTTAGAATTATGGGATAGCGGTTGTTCTCAGGAAATGGGTTATGCAATAACGTTAGGATAAGAGGTTAAAGTTAGGCGCACGGTGAGATTTACGTGTTAAGGGGAGAAAGAGGAACAGGGTTGGGTGTTATGTTCAGGGTTAGGGTTATCTGTTAAAGGTATTGTTTATGCTTAGCGCACGGGCCCTGTCTGCATTAGGCGGGCGGGGGGAGTTTAGGGGGCTGGGATTATACCCGGGAACCCACTCTATCATACTCTGGGTATGGGCCCATGGGTTTCATGCAGGACACAGTTGTAGAGCCTCCTTTCACCCATGGCATGGGAGGATGGCAGGCTTTCTAAACTCTAAGAAAGCAAGAAGTGTGAGAATGAGATTTAGGGATGGATTATGGTTAGGGTTAAGGATGAAGTTTAGCGTTAGGGTGAGGGCTTAGGCTTAGGTATTAGGGTTAGTGTTAAAGGTTACTCTTAGGTTTAACGGTTACACTTTGGTTTAGGGTTGTGGTTTACGATTAGGGTTAAGATGAGGGGTTAGGTTATGGTACAGGGTTAGGGTTAAGTGTTAGGTTTAGTGTTGAAGATTAGGATTAGGGTTAGGAATAAAGGTTAGCGTGAGAGTTAACGCTTAGGGTTAAGGTTAAGAGTTAGGGTTTAGGGTTAGGGTTAGAGTTAGGGTTCGTTTTAGGGTTAGAGTTATGTGCCATGGTTTGTGTTAGAGGTTAGGGTTAGGTTTACTGGTGACGGTTATGATTACGTTTAGGGGTTAGCATTAGGGTTAGGGTTAGTGTTAGGATTAAGGGATAGGATTAGGGTTAAGTGTTGGGCTTAGGGTTAGGGTTTAGTGTTAGGGTTATCATTATGGACTAGGGGTAGGGTCAGGGTTAAATGCTTTCGTGCGGGTAATGGTTAGGGTCAGGGTTAAGGTTCACGGATAGGGTTAGTGTTAAGGGTTACGGGTAGGTTTAGGGTTCAGGGTTAGAGTTAGCATTAGGGCTTATGGTTAGGATTAGGCGGTAGTTTAGATTTAGGGTTAGATCTACGCGTTAGGGTAAGGGCTAGCGTTAGGGTTAAGAGATAGGGTTAGGTTTAATGCTTAGGATTAGGGTTAGGGTTTGGGGTTAAAGTAAGTGTTAGGGGTTAGGTTTAAGGATCAAAGCTTAGGGTTATTTTTAGCTGTAGTGTTAGGGTTAGGGATAAGGGATCCCATTAGCATTAAGGGTCTTCCTTACTGTAGGGTTAAGGGTTAGGCTTAGAGTTAAAGGTTAAGGTTAGGGTCAGTGTTAAGATTTGGGGTAGGGTTAACGGTTAGGGTAAAGGTTAAGCTTTATGGTTAGGGATTAGTGATTAGGGTTTTTGTTTAGTGTTAGGGTTAGCGGTTAGGAGTTAGTGTTTTATGAAGGGGTATGGTTAGAATTAGGATTGGGGTTAGAGTTAGGGTGAGGTATAGGGGTTAGGTTTAGGGTAAAAGGATAGGATTAGGGTTACGGGTTGGGCTTAGGTTTAGGGTTAAAGTTTACTGCTAGGGTTAGGGATAGGGTTCAGGGTTAGCTTTAGGGGTCTGGTTAGGGTCAGGTGTTAGGTTAGTGTCAGGGTTAGGTCTAGTCGTGAGGGTAAGGTTTAGGGTTAGCTTTAAGAGCTAGGGTTAGGTTGAATGGTTAGGATTAGGATTAGGGTTAAGGGTTAGGGTAAGGCTTAGGGGTTAGGGTGAAGGGTTAGGGTGAAGGGTTAGGGTTCTTGTTAGGCATAGCGTTGGGGTTAGAAGTAAGGGTTACTGTCAGTGTTAGGGTTGTAGGTAGGGTTACGGTTAGGGTTAGCGGTTTGGAATTAGGGTTAGGGATTAGGTGTCACAGTGATGACTAGGAGATAGGGTTAGAATTATGGGATAGGGGTTGTTCTCAGGAAATGGGTTATGCATTAACGTTAGGATAAGAGGTTAAAGTTAGGCGCACGGTGAGGTTTACGTGTTAAGGGGAGAAAGAGGAACAGGGTTGGGTGTTATGTTCAGGGTTAGGGTTATCTGTTAAAGGTATTGTTTATGCTTAGCGCACGGGCCCTGTCTGCATTGGGCGGGCGGGGGGAGTTTAGGGGGCTGGGATTGTACCCGGGAACCCACTCTATCATACTCTGGGTATGGGCCCGTGGGTTTCATGCAGGACACAGTGGTAGAGCCTCCTTTCACGCATGGCATGGGAGGATTGCAGGCTTTCTAAACTCTAAGAAAGCAAGAAGTCTGAGAATTAGATTTAGGGTTAGGATTCTGGTTAGGGTTAAGGATGAAGTTTAGTGTTAGGGTGAGGGCTTAGGGTTAGGGATTAGGGTTAGGGTTAAAGGTTACCCTTAGGTTTAACGGTTACACTTTGGTTTAGTGTTGAGGTTTACGGTTAGGGTTAAGATGAGTGGTTAGGGTTTGGTACAGGGTTAGGGTCATGTGTTAGGTTTAGGGTTGAAGATTAGGATTAGGGTTAGGATTAAAGGTTAGCGTGAGAGTTAACGCTTAGGGTTAAGGTTAAGAGTTAGGGTTTAGGGTTAGGGTTAGGGTTAGTTTTGGAGTTAGAGTTATGTGCTATGGTTTGTGTTAGAGGTTAGGGTTAGGTTTACTGGTCACGGCTAGGGTTAGGTTTAGGGGGTAACATTAGGGTTAGGCTTATGGTTAGGGTTAAGGGATAGGATAAGGGATAAGTGTTGGGCTTAGGGTTAGGGTTTAGTGTTAGGGTTATCATTAAGGATTAGGGGTAGGGTCAGGGTTAAATGCTTGGGTGCGGGTAATGGTTAGGGTCAGGGTTAAGGTTCACGGATAGGGTTAGTGTTAAGGGTTACGGGTAGGTTTAGGGTTCAGGGTTAGAGTTAGCATTAGGGCTTAAGGTTAGGATTAGGCGGTAGGTTCGATTTAGGGTTAGATCTAGGCGTTAGGGTAAGGGCTAGCGTTAGGGTTAAGAGATAGGGTTAGGTTTAATGCTTAGGATTAGGGTTAGGGTTTGGGGTTAAAGTAAGTGTTAGGGGTTAGGTTTAAGGATCAAAGGTTAGGGTTATTTTTAGCTGTAGTGTTAGGGTTAGGGATAAGGGATCCCATTAGCATTAAGGGTCTTCCTTACTG
>NW_027183035.1:42500-55000 GCF_041146395.1 Eulemur rufifrons
GTTAGGGTTAGGGTTAGGTTAGGGTTAGGGTTAAGGGATAGGATTAGGGTTAAGTGTTGGGCTTACGGTGAGGGTTTAGTGTTAGGGTTATCATTAAGGATTAGGGTTAGGGTCAGGGTTAAATGCTTGGGTGCGGGTAATAGTTAGGGTCAGGGTTAAGGTTCATGGATAGGGTTAGTGTTAAGGGTTACAGGTAGGTTTAGGGTTCAGGGTTAGAGTTACCATTAGGGCTTAAGGTTAGGATTAGGCGGTAGGTTATATTTAGGGTTAGATCTAGGCGTTAGGGTAAGGGCTAGCGTTGCGGTTAAGAGATAGGGTTAGGTTTAATGCTTAGGATTAGGGTTAGGGTTTGGGGTTAAAGTAAGTGTTAGGGTTAGTTTTAAGGATCTAAGGTTAGGGTTATTTTTAGCTGTAGTGTTAGGGTTAGGGATAAGGGATCCCATTAGCATTAAGGGTCTTCCTTACTGTAGGGTTAAGGGTTAGGCTTAGAGTTAAAGGTTCAGGTTAGGGTCAGTGTTAAGATTTAGGGTGAGGGTTAACGGTTAGGGTAAAGGTTAAGTGTTAGGGTTAGGGATTAGTGATTAGGGTTTTTGGTTAGTGTTAGGTTAGCGCTTAGTGTTTTATGAAGGGGTATGGTTAGAATTAGGATTGGGGTTAGAGTTAGGGTGAGGTATAGGGGTTAGGTTTAGGGGTTAGTTTTAGGGTAAAAGGATAGGATTAGGGTTACGGGTTAGGCTTAGGTTTAGGGTTAAAGTTTACTGCTAGGGTTAGGGATAGGGTTCACGGTTAGCTTTAGGGGTTCTGGAGAGGGTTAAGTGTTAGGTTAGTGTCAGGGTTAGGTCTAGTCGTGAGGGTAAGGTTTAGGGTTAGCTTTAAGAGCTAGGGTTAGGTTTAATGGTTAGGATTAGGATTAGGGTTAAGGGTTAGGGTAAGTCTTAGGGCTTAGGGTGAAGGGTTAGGGTCAAGGGTTAGGGTTTTTGTTAGTCATAGCGTTGGGGTTAGAAGTAAGGGTTACTGTCAGTGTCAGGGTTGTAGGTAGGGTTACGGTTAGGGTTAGCGGTTTGGAATTAGGGTTAGGGATTAGGTGTCACAGTGATGACTAGGAGATAGGGTTAGAATTATGGGATAGGGGTTGTTCTCAGGAAATGGGTTATGCATTAACGTTAGGATAAGAGGTTAAAGTTAGGCGCACGGTGAAGTTTACGTGTTAAAGGGAGAAATAGGAACAGGGTTGGGTGTTATGTTCAGGGTTAGGGTTATCTGTTAAAGGTATTGTTTATGCTTAGCGCACGGGCCCTGTCTGCATTAGGCGGGCAGGGGGGAGTTTTGGGGGCTAGGATTGTACCCGGGAACCCACTCTATCATACTCTGGGTAAGGGTCCGTGGGTTTCATACAGGACACAGTGGTAGAGCCTCCTTTCACGCATGGCATGGGAGGATTGCAGGCTTTCTAAACTCTAAGAAAGCAAGAAGTCTGAGAATTAGATTTAGGGTTAGGATTATGGTTAGGGTTAAGGATGAAGTTTAGTGTTAGGGTGAGGGCTTAGGGTTAGGAATTAGGGTTAGGGTTAAAGGTTAGTCTTAGGTTTAACGGTTACACTTTGGTTTAGGGTTGAGGTTTACGGTTAGGGTTAAGATGAGGGGTTAGGGTTTGGTACAGGGTTAGGGTTAAGTGTAAGGTTTAGGGTTGAAGATTAGGATTAGGGTTAGGATTATAGGATAGCGTGAGAGTTAACGCTTAGGGTTAAGGTTAAGTGTTAGGGTTTAGGGTTAGGTTTAGGGTTAGGGTTAGTTTTAGGGTTAGAGTTATGTGCTATGGTTTGTGTTAGAGGTTAGGGTTAGGTTTACTGTTCACGGTTAGGGTTACGTTTAGGGGTTAGCATTAGGGTTAGGGTTAGGGTTAGGGTTAAGGGATAGGATTACGGTTAAGTGTTGGCCTTAGGATTAGGGTTTAGTGTTAGGGTTATCATTAAGGACTAGGGGTAGGGTCAGGGTTAAATGCCTGTGTGCGGGTAATGGTTAGGGTCAGGGTTAAGGTTCACGGATAGGGTTAGTGTTAAGGGTTACAGGTAGGTTTAGGGTTCAGGGTTAGAGTTAGCATTAGGGCTTAAGGTTAGGATTAGGCGGTAGGTTAGATTTAGGGTTAGATCTAGGCGTTCGGGTAAGGGCTAGCGTTTGGGTTAAGAGATAGGGTTAGGTTTAATGCTTATTATTAGGGTTAGGGTTTGGGGTTAAAGTAAGTGTTAGGGGTTAGGTTTAAGGATGAAAGGTTACTGTTATTTTTAGCTGTAGTGTTAGGGTTGCGGAAAAGGGATCCCATTAGCATTAAGGGTCTTCCTTACTGTAGGGTTAAGGGTTAGGCTTAGAGTTAAAGGTTAAGGTTAGGGTCAGAGTTAAGATTTAGGGTGAGGGTTAACGGTTAGGGTAAAGGTTAAGCGTTAGGGTTAGGGATTAGTGATTAGGGTTTTTGGTTAGTGTTAGGGTTAGCGGTTAGGAGTTAGTGTTTTATGAAGGGGTATGGTTAGAATTAGGATTGGGGTTAGAGTTAGGGTGAGGTATAGGGGTTAGGTTTAGGGGTTAGTTTTAGGGTAAAAGGATAGGATTAGGGTTACGGGTTGGGCTTAGGTTTAGGGTTAAAGTTTACTGCTAGGGTTAGGGATAGGGTTCAAGCTTAGCTTTAGGGGTTCTGCTTAGGGTTAGGTGTTAGGTTAGTGTCAGGGTTAGGTCTAGTCGTGAGGGCAAGGTTCAGGGTTATCTTTAAGAGCTAGGGTTAGGTTTAATGGTTAGGATTAGGATTAGGGTTAAGGGTTAGGGTAAGGCTTAGGGGTTAGGGTGCAGGGTTAGGGTTTTTGTTAGGCATAGCGTTGGGGTTAGAAGTAAGGGTTACTGTCAGTGTTAGGGTTGTAGGTAGGGTTACGGTTAGGGTTAGCGGTTTAGAATTAGGGTTAGGGATTAGGTGTCACAGTGATGACTAGGAGATAGGGTTAGAATTATGGGATAGGGGTTGTTCTCAGGAAATGGATTATGCATTAACGTTAGGATAAGATGTTAAAGTTAGGCGCACGGTGAGGTTTACGTGTTAAGGGGAGAAATAGGAACAGGGTTGGGTGTTATGTTCAGGGTTAGGGTTATCTGTTAAAGGTTTTGTTTATGCTTAGCGCACGGGCCCTGTCTGCATTAGGTGGGCGGGGGGAGTTTCGCGGGCTGGGATTGTACCCAGGAACCCACTCTATCATACTCTGGGTATGGGCCCGTGGGTTTCATGCAGGACACAGTGGTAGAGCCTCCTTTCACGCATGGCATGGGAGGATTGCAGGCTTTCTAAACTCTAAGAAAGTAAGAAGTCTGAGAATTAGATTTAGGGTTCGAATTATGGTTAGGGTTAAGGATGAAGTTTAGTGTTAGGGTGAGGGCTTAGGGTTAGGGCTTAGGGTTAAGGTTAAAGGTTAGTCTTAGGTTTAACGGTTACACTTTGGTTTAGGGTTGAGGTTTACGGTTAGGGTTAAGATGAGGGGTTAGGGTTTGGTACAGGGTTAGGGTTAAGTGTTAGGTTTAGGGTTGAAGATTAGGATTAGGGTTAGGATTAAAGGTTAGCGTGAGAGTTAACGCTTAGGGTTAAGGTTAACAGTTACGGTTTAGGGTTAGGCTTAGGGTTAGGGTCCGTTTTAGGGTTAGAGTTATGTGCTATGGTTTGTGTTAGATGTTAGGGTTAGGTTTACTGGTCACGGTGAGGGTTACGTTTAGGGGTTAGCATTAGGGTTAGGGTTAAGTGATAGGATTAGGGTTAAGTGTTGGGCGTAGGTTGAGGGTTTAGTGTTAGGGTTATCATTAAGGATTAGGGGTAGGGTCAGGGTTAAATGCTTGGGTGCGGGTAATGGTTAGGGTCAGGGTTAAGGTTCACGGATAGGGTTAGTGTTAAGGGTTACGGGTTGGTTTAGGGTTCAGGGTTAGAGTTAGTATTAGGGCTTAAGGTTAGGATTAGGCGGTAGGTTCGATTTAGGGTTAGATCTAGGCATTAGGGTAAGGGCTAGCGTTAGGGTTAAGAGATAGGTTTAGGTTTAATGCTTAGGATTAGGGTTAGGGTTTGGGGTTAAAATAAGTGTTAGGGGTTAGGTTTAAGGATCAAAGGTTAGGGTTATTTTTAGCTGTAGTGTTAGGGTTAGGGATAAGGGATCCCATTAGCATTAAGGGTCTTCCTTACTGTAGGGTTAAGGGTTAGGCTTAGAGTTAAAGGTTAAGGTTAGGGTCAGTGTTAAGATTTAGGGTGAGGGTTAATGGTTAGGGTAAAGGTTAAGCGTTAGGGTTAGGGATTAGTGATTAGGGTTTCTGGTTAGTGTTAGGGTTAGCCGTTAGGAGTTAGTGTTTTATGAAGGGGTATGGTTAGAATTAGGATTGGGGTTAGAGTTAGGGTGAGGTATAGGGGTTAGGTTTAGGGGTTAGTTTTAGGGTAAAAGGATAGGATTAGGTTTACGGGTTGGGCTTAGGTTTAGGGTTAAAGTTTAATGCTAGGGTTAGTGATAGGGTTCAGGCTTAGCTTTAGGGGTTCTGGTTAGGGTTAGGTGTTAGGTTAGTGTCAGGGTTAGGTCTAGTCGTGAGGGTAAGGTTTAGGGTTAGCTTTAAGAGCTAGGGTTAGGTTTAATGGTTAGGATTAGGATTAGGGTTAAGGGTTAGGGTAAGGCTTAGGGGTTAGGGTGAAGGGTTAGGGTCAAGGGTTAGGGTTTTTGTTAGGCATAGCGTTGGGGTTAGAAGTAAGGGTTACTGTCAGTGTTAGGGTTGTAGGTAGGGTTACGGTTAGGGTTAGCCGTTTAGAATTAGGGTTAGGGATTAGGTGTCACAGTGATGACTAGGAGATAGGGTTATTATTATGGGATAGGGGTTTTTCTCAGGAAATGGGTTATGCATTAACGTTAGGATAAGAGGTTAAAGTTAGGCGCACGGTGAGGTTTACGTGTTAAGGGGAGAAAGAGGAACAGGGTTGGGTGTTATGTTCAGGGTTAGGGTTATCTGTTAAAGGTATTGTTTATGCTTAGCGCACGGGCCCTGTCTGCATTAGGCGGGCGGGGGGAGTTTAGGGGGCTGGGATTGTACCCGGGAACCAACTCTATCATACTCTGGGTATGGGCCCGTGGGTTTCATGCAGGACACAGTGGTAGAGCCTCCTTTCACGCATGGCATGGGAGGATTGCAGGCTTTCTAAACTCTAAGAAAGCAAGAAGTCTGAGAATTAGATTTAGGGTTAGGATTCTGGTTAGGGTTAAGGATGAAGTTTAGTGTTAGGGTGAGGGCTTAGGGTTAGGGATTAGGGTTAGGGTTAAAGGTTACTCTTAGGTTTAACGGTTACACTTTGGTTTAGGGTTGAGGTTTACGGTTAGGGTTAAGATGAGGGGTTAGGGTTAGGTGCAGGGTTAGGGTTAAGTGTTAGGTTTAGGGTTGAAGATTAGGATTAGGGTTAGGATTAAACGTTAGCGTGAGAATTAACGCTTAGGGTTAAGGTTAAGAGTTAGGGTTTAGGGTTAGGGTTAGGTTTAGGGTTAGGGTTAGTTTTAGGGTTAGAGTTATGTGCTATGGTTTGTGTTAGAGGTTAGGGTTAGGTTTACTGGTGACGGTTATCATTACGTTTAGGGGTTAGCACTAGGGTTAGGGTTAGGGTTAGGATTAAGGGATAGGATTAGGGTTAAGTGTTGGGCTTAGGGTTAGGGTTTAGTGTTAGGGTTATCATTATGGACTAGGGGTAGTGTCAGGGTTAAATGCTTGGGTGCGGGTAATGGTTAGGGTCAGGGTTAAGGTTCACGGATAGGGTTAGTGTTAAGGGTTACGGGTAGGTTTAGGGTTCAGGGTTAGAGTTAGCATTAGGGCTTAAGGTTAGGATTAGGCGGTAGGTTCGATTTAGGGTTAGATCTAGGCGTTAGGATAAGGGCTAGCGTTAGGGTTCAGAGATAGGGTTAGGTTTAATGCTTAGGATTAGGGTTAGGGTTTGGGGTTAAAGTAAGTGTTAGGGGTTAGGTTTAAGGATCCAAGGTTACGATTTTTAGCTGTAGTGTTAGGGTTAGGGATAAGGGATCCCATTAGCATTAAGGGTCTTCCTTACTGTAGGCTTAAGGGTTAGGCTTAGAGTTAAAGGTTAAGGTTAGGGTCAGTGTTAAGATTTAGGGTGAGGGTTAACGGTTAGGGTAAAGGTTAAGTGTTAGGGTTAGGGATTAGTGATTAGGGTTTTTGGTTAGTGTTAGGTTAGCGCTTAGTGTTTTATGAAGGGGTATGGTTAGAATTAGGATTGGGGTTAGAGTTAGGGTGAGGTATAGGGGTTAGGTTTAGGGGTTAGTTTTAGGGTAAAAGGATAGGATTAGGGTTACGGGTTAGGCTTAGGGTTAGGGTTAAAGTTTACTGCTAGGGTTAGGGATAGGTTTCACGGTTAGCTTTAGGGGTTCTGGAGAGGGTTAAGTGTTAGGTTAGTGTCAGGGTTAGGTCTAGTCGTGAGGGTAAGGTTTAGGGTTAGCTTTAAGAGCTAGGGTTAGGTTTAATGGTTAGGATTAGGATTAGGGTTAAGGGTTAGGGTAAGTCTTAGGGCTTAGGGTGAAGGGTTAGGGTCAAGGGTTAGGGTTTTTGTTAGTCATAGCGTTGGGGTTAGAAGGAAGGGTTACTGTCAGTGTCAGGGTTGTAGGTAGGGTTACGGTTAGGGTTAGCGGTTTGGAATTAGGGTTAGGGATTAGGTGTCACAGTGATGACTAGGAGATAGGGTTAGAATTATGGGATAGGGGTTGTTCTCAGGAAATGGGTTATGCATTAACGTTAGGATAAGAGGTTAAAGTTAGGCGCACGGTGAAGTTTACGTGTTAAAGGGAGAAATAGGAACAGGGTTGGGTGTTATGTTCAGGGTTAGGGTTATCTGTTAAAGGTATTGTTTATGCTTAGCGCACGGGCCCTGTCTGCATTAGGCGGGCAGGGGGGAGTTTTGGGGGCTAGGATTGTACCCGGGAACCCACTCTATCATACTCTGGGTAAGGGTCCGTGGGTTTCATACAGGACACAGTGGTAGAGCCTCCTTTCACGCATGGCATGGGAGGATTGCAGGCTTTCTAAACTCTAAGAAAGCAAGAAGTCTGAGAATTAGATTTAGGGTTAGGATTATGGTTAGGGTTAAGGATGAAGTTTAGTGTTAGGGTGAGGGCTTAGGGTTAGGAATTAGGGTTAGGGTTAAAGGTTAGTCTTAGGTTTAACGGTTACACTTTGGTTTAGGGTTGAGGTTTACGGTTAGGGTTAAGATTAGGGGTTAGGGTTTGGTACAGGGTTAGGGTTAAGTGTAAGGTTTAGGGTTGAAGATTAGGATTAGGGTTAGGATTATAGGATAGCGTGAGAGTTAACGCTTAGGGTTAAGGTTAAGTGTTAGGGTTTAGGGTTAGGTTTAGGGTTAGGGTTAGTTTTAGGGTTAGAGTTATGTGCTATGGTTTGTGTTAGAGGTTAGGGTTAGGTTTACTGTTCACGGTTAGGGTTACGTTTAGGGGTTAGCATTAGGGTTAGGGTTAGGGTTAGGGTTAAGGGATAGGATTACGGTTAAGTGTTGGCCTTAGGATTAGGGTTTAGTGTTAGGGTTATCATTAAGGACTAGGGGTAGGGTCAGGGTTAAATGCCTGTGTGCGGGTAATGGTTAGGGTCAGGGTTAAGGTTCACGGATAGGGTTAGTGTTAAGGGTTACGGGTAGGTTTAGGGTTCAGGGTTAGAGTTAGCATTAGGGCTTAAGGTTAGGATTAGGCGGTAGGTTAGATTTAGGGTTAGATCTAGGCGTTCGGGTAAGGGCTAGCGTTTGGGTTAAGAGATAGGGTTAGGTTTAATGCTTATTATTAGGGTTAGGGTTTGGGGTTAAAGTAAGTGTTAGGGGTTAGGTTTAAGGATGAAAGGTTACTGTTATTTTTAGCTGTAGAGTTAGGGTTGCGGAAAAGGGATCCCATTAGCATTAAGGGTCTTCCTTACTGTAGGGTTAAGGGTTAGGCTTAGAGTTAAAGGTTAAGGTTAGGGTCAGAGTTAAGATTTAGGGTGAGGGTTAACGGTTAGGGTAAAGGTTAAGCGTTAGGGTTAGGGATTAGTGATTAGGGTTTTTGGTTAGTGTTAGGGTTAGCGGTTAGGAGTTATTGTTTTATGAAGGGGTATGGTTAGAATTAGGATTGGGGTTAGAGTTAGGGTGAGGTATAGGGTTTAGGTTTAGGGGTTAGTTTTAGGGTAAAAGGATAGGATTAGGGTTACGGGTTGGGCTTAGGTTTAGGGTTAAAGTTTACTGCTAGGGTTAGGGATAGGGTTCAAGCTTAGCTTTAGGGGTTCTGCTTAGGGTTAGGTGTTAGGTTAGTGTCAGGGTTAGGTCTAGTCGTGAGGGCAAGGTTCAGGGTTATCTTTAAGAGCTAGGGTTAGGTTTAATGGTTAGGATTAGGATTAGGGTTAAGGGTTAGGGTAAGGCTTAGGGGTTAGGGTGCAGGGTTAGGGTTTTTGTTAGGCATAGCGTTGGGGTTAGAAGTAAGGGTTACTGTCAGTGTTAGGGTTGTAGGTAGGGTTACGGTTAGGGTTAGCGGTTTAGAATTAGGGTTAGGGATTAGGTGTCACAGTGATGACTAGGAGATAGGGTTAGAATTATGGGATAGGGGTTGTTCTCAGGAAATTGATTATGCATTAACGTTAGGATAAGATGTTAAAGTTAGGCGCACGGTGAGGTTTACGTGTTAAGGGGAGAAATAGGAACAGGGTTGGGTGTTATGTTCAGGGTTAGGGTTATCTGTTAAAGGTTTTGTTTATGCTTAGCGCACGGGCCCTGTCTGCATTAGGTGGGCGGGGGGAGTTTCAGGGGCTGGGATTGTACCCAGGAACCCACTCTATCATACTCTGGGTATGGGCCCGTGGGTTTCATGCAGGACACAGTGGTAGAGCCTCCTTTCACGCATGGCATGGGAGGATTGCAGGCTTTCTAAACTCTAAGAAAGTAAGAAGTCTGAGAATTAGATTTAGGGTTCGAATTATGGTTAGGGTTAAGGATGAAGTTTAGTGTTAGGGTGAGGGCTTAGGGTTAGGGCTTAGGGTTAGGGTTAAAGGTTAGTCTTAGGTTTAACGGTTACACTTTGGTTTAGGGTTGAGGTTTACGGTTAGGGTTAAGATGAGGGGTTAGGGTTTGGTACAGGGTTAGGGTTAAGTGTTAGGTTTAGGGTTGAAGATTAGGATTAGGGTTAGGATTAAAGGTTAGCGTGAGAGTTAACGCTTAGGGTTAAGGTTAACAGTTACGGTTTAGGGTTAGGCTTAGGGTTAGGGTCCGTTTTAGGGTTAGAGTTATGTGCTATGGTTTGTGTTAGATGTTAGGGTTAGGTTTACTGGTCACGGTTAGGGTTACGTTTAGGGGTTAGCATTAGGGTTAGGGTTAAGTGATAGGATTAGGGTTAAGTGTTGGGCGTAGGTTGAGGGTTTAGTGTTAGGGTTATCATTAAGGATTAGGGGTAGGGTCAGGGTTAAATGCTTGGGTGCGGGTAATGATTAGGGTCAGGGTTAAGGTTCACGGATAGGGTTAGTGTTAAGGGTTACGGGTTGGTTTAGGGTTCAGGGTTAGAGTTAGTATTAGGGCTTAAGGTTAGGATTAGGCGGTAGGTTCGATTTAGGGTTAGATCTAGGCATTAGGGTAAGGGCTAGCGTTAGGGTTAAGAGATAGGTTTAGGTTTAATGCTTAGGATTAGGGTTAGGGTTTGGGGTTAAAATAAGTGTTAGGGGTTAGGTTTAAGGATCAAAGGTTAGGGTTATTTTTAGCTGTAGTGTTAGGGTTAGGGATAAGGGATCCCATTAGCATTAAGGGTCTTCCTTACTGTAGGGTTAAGGGTTAGGCTTAGAGTTAAAGGTTAAGGTTAGGGTCAGAGTTAAGATTTAGGGTGAGGGTTAACGGTTAGGGTAAAGGTTAAGCGTTAGGGTTAGGGATTAGTGATTAGGGTTTTTGGTTAGTGTTAGGGTTAGCGGTTAGGAGTTAGTGTTTTATGAAGGGGTATGGTTAGAATTAGGATTGGGGTTAGAGTTAGGGTGAGGTATAGGGGTTAGGTTTAGGGGTTAGTTTTAGGGTAAAAGGATAGGATTAGGGTTACGGATTGGGCTTAGGTTTAGGGTTAAAGTTTACTGCTAGGGTTAGGGATAGGGTACAGGGTTAGCTTTAGGGGTTCTGGTTAGGGTTAGGTGTTAGGTTAGTGTCAGGGTTAGGTCTAGTCGTGAGGGTAAGGTTTAGGGTTAGCTTTAAGAGCTAGGGTTAGGTTTAATGGTTAGGATTAGGATTAGGGTTAAGGGTTAGGGTAAGTCTTAGGGGTGAGGGTGAAGGGATAGGGTCAAGCGTTAGGGTTTTTGTTAGGCATAGCGTTGGGGTTAGAAGTAAGGGTTACTGTCAGTGTTAGGGTTGTAGGTAGGGTTACGGTTAGGGTTAGCGGTTTAGAATTAGGGTTAGGGATTAGGTGTCACAGTGATGACTAGGAGATAGGGTTAGAATTATGGGATAGGGGTTGTTCTCAGGAAATGGGTTATGCATTAACGTTAGGATAAGAGGTTAAAGTTAGGCGCACGGTGAGGTTTACGTGCTAAGGGGAGAAATAGGAACAGGGTTGGGTGTTATGTTCAGGGTTAGGGTTATCTGTTAAAGGTATTGTTTATGCTTAGCGCACGGGCCCTGTCTGCATTAGGCGGGCGGGGGGAGTTTAGGGGGCTGGGATTGTACCCGGGAAGCCACTCTATCATACTCTGGCTATGGGCCCGTGACTTTCATGCAGGACACAGTGGTAGAGCCTCCTTTCACGCATGGCATGGGAGGATGGCAGGCTTTCTAAACTCTAAGAAAGCAAGAAGTCTGAGAATTAGATTTAGGATTAGGATTCTGGTTAGGGTTAAGGATGAAGTTTAGTGTTAGGGTGAGGGCTTAGGGTTAGGGCTTAGGGTTAGGGTTAAAGGTTACTCTTAGGTTTAACGGTTACACTTTTGTTTAGGGTTGAGGTTTACGGATAGGGTTAAGATGAGGGGTTAGGGTTTGGTACAGGGTTAGGGTTAAGTGTTAGGTTTAGGGTTGAAGATTAGGATTAGGGTTAGGATTAAAGGTTAGCGTGAGAGATAACGCTTATGGTTAAGGTTAAGAGTTAGGGTTTAGGGTTAGGGTTAGGGTTAGTTTTAGAGTTAGAGTTATGTGCTATGGTTTGTGTTAGAGGTTAGGGTTAGGTTTACTGGTCACGGCTAGGGTTAGGTTTAGGGGGTAGCATTAGGGTTAGGCTTATGGTTAGGGTTAAGGGATAGGATTAGGGATAAGTGTTGGGCTTAGGGTTAGGGTTTAGTGTTAGGGTTATCATTAAGGATTAGTGGTAGGGTCAGGGTTAAATGCTTGGTTGCGGGTAATGGTTAGGTCAGGGTTAAGGTTCATGGATAGGGTTAGTGTTAAGGGTTACGGGTAGGTTTAGGGTTCAGGGTTAGAGTTAGCATTAGAGCTTAAGGTTAGGATTAGGCGGTAGGTTAGATATAGGGTTAGATTTAGGCGTTAGGGTAAGGGCTAGCGTTACGGTTAAGAGATAGGGTTAGGTTTAATGCTTAGGATTAGGGTTAGGGTTTGGGGTTAAAGTAAGTGTTAGGGGTTAGGTTTCAGGATCCAAGGTTAGGGTTATTTTTAGCTGTAGTGTTAGGGTTAGGGATAAGGGATCCCATTAGCATTAAGGGTCTTCCTTACTGTAGGGTTAAGGGTTAGGCTTAGAGTTAAAGGTTAAGGTTAGGGTCAGTGTTAAGATTTAGGGTGAGGGTTAACGGTTAGGGTAAAGGTTAAGCGTTAGTGTTAGGGATTAGTGATTAGGGATTTTAGTTAGTGTTAGTGTTAGCGATTAGGAGTTAGTGTTTTATGAAGGGGTATGGTTAGAATTAGGATTGGGGTTAGAGTTAGGGTGAGGTATAGGGGTTAGGTTTAGGGGTTAGTTTTAGGGTAAAAGGATAGGATTAGGGTTAAGGGTTGGGCTTAGGTTTAGGGTTAAAGTTTACTGCTAGAGTTAGGGATAGGGTTCAGGGTTAGCTTTAGGGGTTCTGGTTAGGGTTAGGTGTTAGGTTAGTGTCAGGGTTAGGTCTAGTCGTGAGGGTAAGGTTTAGGGTTAGCTTTAAGAGCTAGGGTTAGGTTTAATGGTTAGGATTAGGATTAGGGTTAAGGGTTAGGGTAAGGCTTAGGGGTTAGGGTGAAGGGATAGGTTCAAGGGTTAGGATTTTTGTTAGGCATAGCGTTGGGGTTAGAAGTAAGGGTTACTGTCAGTGTTAGGGTTGTAGGTAGGGTTACGGTTAGGGTTAGCGGTTTAGAATTAGGGTTAGGGATTAGGTGTCACAGTGATGACTAGGAGATAGGGTTAGAATTATGGGATAGGGGTTGTTCTCAGGAAATGGGTTATGCATTAACGTTAGGATAAGAGGTTAAAGTTAGGCGCACGGTGAGGTTTACGTGTTAAGGGGAGAAATAGGAACAGGGTTGGGTGTTACGTTCAGGATTAGGG
>NW_027183035.1:62500-70000 GCF_041146395.1 Eulemur rufifrons
GTACAGGGTTAGGGTTAAGTGTTAGGTTTAGGGTTGAAGATTAGGATTAGGGTTAGGATTAAAGGTTAGCGTGAGAGTTAACGCTTAGGGTTAAGGTTAAGAGTTCAGGTTTATGGTTAGGGTTAGTGTTAGGGTTAGTTTTAGGGTTAGAGTTATGTGCTATGATTTGTGTTAGAGGTTAGGGTTAGGTTTACTGGGCACGGATAGGGTTACGTTTAGGGGTTAGGGTTAGGGTTAAGGGATAGGATTAGGGTTAAGTTTTGGGCTTAGGGTTAGGGTTTAGTCTTACGGTTAGCATTAAGTATTAGGGTTAGGGTCAGGGTTAAATGCTTGGGTGCGGGTAATGGTTAGGGTCAGGGTTAAGGTTCACGGATAGGGTTAGTGTTAAGGGTTATGGGTAGGTTTAGGGTTCAGGGTTAGAGTTAGCATTAGGGCTTAAGGTTAGGATTAGGCGGTAGGTTAGATTTAGTGTTAGATCTAGGCGTTAGGGTAAGGGCTAGCGTTAGGGTTAAGAGATAGGGTTAGGTTTAATGCTTATTATTAGGGTTAGGGTTTGGGGTTAAAGTAAGTGTTAGGGGTTAGGTTTCAGGATCAAAGGTTAGGGTTATTTTTAGCTGTAGTGTTAGGGTTAGGGATAAGGGATCCCATTAGCATTAAGGGTCTTCCTTACTGTAGGATTAAGGGATAGGCTTAGAGTTAAAGGTTAAGGTTACGGTCAGTGTTAAGATTTAGGGTGAGGGTTAACAGTTAGGATAAAGGTTAAGCGTTAGGGTTAGGGATTAGTGATTAGGGTTTTTGGTTAGTGTTAGGGTTAGCGGTTAGGAGTTAGTGTTTTATGAAAGGGTATGGTTAGAATTAGGATTGGGGTTAGAGTTAGCGTGAGGTGTAGGTGTTGGGTTTAGGGGTTAGTTTTAGGGTAAAAGGATAGTATTAGGGTTCGGGTTGGGCTTAGGTTTAGGGTTAAAGTTTACTGCTAGGGTTAGGGATAGGGTTCAGGGTTAGCTTTAGGGGTTCTGGTTAGGGTTAGGTGTTAGGTTAGTGTCAGGGTTAGGTCTAGTCGTGAGGGTAAGGTTTAGGGTTAGCTTTAAGAGCTAGGGTTAGGTTTAATGGTTAGGATTAGGATTAGGGTTAAGGTTTAGGGTAAGGCTTAGGGGTTAGGGTGAAGGGTTAGGGTCAAGGGTTAGGGTTTTTGTTACATAGCGTTGGGGTTAGAAGTAAGGGTTGCTGTCAGTGTTAGGGTTGTAGGTAGGGTTACGGTTAGGGTTAGCGGTTTAGAATTAGGGTTAGGGATTAGGTGTCACAGTGATGACTAGGAGATAGGGTTAGAATTATGGGATAGGGGTTGTTCTCATGAAATGGGTTATGCATTAACGTTAGGATAAGAGGTTAAAGTTAGGCGCACGGTGAGGTTTACGTGTTAAGGGGAGAAATAGGAACAGGGTTGGGTGTTATGTTCAGGGTTAGGGTTATCTGTTAAAGGTATTGTTTATGCTTAGCGCACGGGCCCTGTCTGCATTAGGCGGGCGGGGGGAGTTTAGGGGGCTGGGATTGTACCCGGGAACCCACTCTATCATACTCTGGGTATGGGTCCGTGAGTTTCATGCAGGAAACAGTGGTAGAGCCTCCTTTCACGTATGGCATGGGAGGATTGCAGGCTTTCTAAACTCTAAGAAAGCAAGAAGTCTGAGAATTAGATTTAGGGTTAGGATTATGGTTAGGGTTAAGGATGAAGTTTAGTGTTAGGGTGAGGGCTTAGGGTTAGGGATTAGGGTTAGGTTTAAAGGTTACTCTTAGGTTTAACGGTTCCACTCTGGTTTAGGGTTGAGGTTTACCGTTAGGGTTAAGATGAGGGGTTAGGGTTTGGTACAGCGTTAGAGTTAAGTATTAGGTTTAGTGTTGAAGATTAGGATTAGGGTTAGGATTAAAGGGTGGCGTGAGAGTTAACGCTTAGGGTTAAGGTTAAGAGTTAGGGTTTAGGGTTAGGGTTAGGGTTAGGGTTACTTTTAGGGTTAGAGTTTTGTGCTATGGTTTGTGTTAGCGGTTAGGGTTAGGTTTACTAGTGACGGTTAGGGTTACGTTTAGGGGTTAGCATTAGGGTTAGGGTTAGGGTTAAGGGATAGGATTAGGGTTAAGTGTTGGGCTTAGGGTTAGGGTTTAGTGTTAGGGTTAGCATTAAGGATTAGGGTTAGGGTCAGGGTTAAATGCTTGGGTGCGGTTAATGGTTAGGGTTAGGGTTAAGGTTCATGGATAGGGTTAGTGTTAAGGGTTACGGGTAGGTTTAGGGTTCAGGGTTAGAGTTAGCATTAGGACTTAAGTTTAGGATTAGGAGGTAGGTTAGATTTAGGGTTAGATCTAGGCGTTAGGGTAAGGGCTAGGGTTAGGGTTAAGAGATAGGGTTAGGTTTAATGCTTAGGATTAGGGTTAGGGTTTGGGGTTAAAGTAAGTGTTAGGGGTTAGGTTTAAGGATCCAAGGTTAGGGTTATTTTTAGCTGTAGTGTTAGGGTTAGGGATAAGGGATCCCATTAGCATTAAGGGTTTTCCTTACTGTAGGCTTAAGGGTTAGGCTTAGAGTTAAAGGTTAAGGTTAGGGTCAGTGTTAAGATTTAGGGTGAGGGTTAACGGTTATGGTAAAGGTTAAGTGCTAGGGTTAGGGATTAGTGATTAGGGTTTTTGGTTAGTGTTAGGTTAGCGGTTAGTGTTTTATGAAGGGGTATGGTTAGAATTAGGATTGGGGTTAGAGTTAGGGTTAGGGTTAGGGGTTAGTTTTAGGGTAAAAGGATAGGATTAGGGTTACGGGTTGGGCTTAGGTTTAGGTTTAAAGTTTACTGCTAGGGTTAGGGATAGGGTTCAGGGTTAGCTTTAGGGGTTCTGGTGAGGGTTAAGTATTATGTTAGTGTCAGGGTTAGGTCTAGTCGTGAGGGTAAGGTTTAGGGTTAGCTTTAAAAGCTAGGGTTAGGTTTAATGGTTAGGATTATGATTAGGGTTAAGGGTTAGGGTAAGTCTTAGGGGTTAGGGTGAAGGGTTAGGGTTAAGGGTTAGGGTTTTTATTAGGCATAGCGTTGGGGTTAGAAGTAAGGGTTACTGTCAGTGTTAGGGTTGTAGGTAGAGTTACGGTTAGGGTTAGCGGTTTGGAATTAGGGTTAGGGATTAGGTGTCACAGTGATGACTAGGAGATAGGGTTAGAATTATGGGATAGGGGTTGTTCTCAGGAAATGGGTTATGCATTAACGTTAGGATAAGAGGTTAAAGTTAGGCGCACGGTGAAGTTTACGTGTTAAGGGGAGAAATAGGAACAGGGTTGGGTGTTATGTTCAGGGTTAGGGTTATCTGTTAAAGGTATTGTTTATGCTTAGCGCACGGGCCCTGTCTGCATTAGGCGGGCGGGGGGGAATTTTGGGGGCTGGGATTGTACCCGGGAACCCACTCTATCATACTCTGGGTATGGGTCCGTGGGTTTCATACAGGACACAGTGGTAGAGCCTCCTTTCACGCATGGCATGGGAGGATTGCAGGCTTTCTAAACTCTAAGAAAGCAAGAAGTCTGAGAATTAGATTTAGGGTTAGGATTCTGGTTAGGGTTAAGGATGAAGTTTAGTGTTAGGGTGAGGGCTTAGGGTTAGGGATTAGGGTTAGGGTTAAAGGTTACTCTTAGGTTTAACGGTTACACTTTGGTTTAGGGTTGAGGTTTACGGTTAGGGTTAAGATGAGGGGTTAGGGTTTGGTACAGGGTTAGGGTTAAGTGTAAGGTTTAGGGTTGAAGATTAGGATTAGGGTTAGGATTATAGGATAGCGTGAGAGTTAACGCTTAGGGTTAAGGTTAAGAGTTAGGGTTTAGGGTTAGGTTTAGGGTTAGGGTTAGTTTTAGGGTTAGAGTTATGTGCTATGGTTTGTGTTAGAGGTTAGGGTTAGGTTTACTGGTGACGGTTAGGGTTACGTTTAGGGGTTAGCATTAGGGTTAGGGTTAGGGTTAGGGTTAAGGGATAGGATTACGGTTAAGTGTTGGCCTTAGGGTTAGGGTTTAGTGTTAGGGTTATCATTAAGGACTAGGGGTAGGGTCAGGGTTAAATGCCTGGGTGCGGGTAATGGTTAGGGTCAGGGTGAAGGTTCACGGATAGGGTTAGTGTTAAGGGTTCCGGGTAGGTTTAGGGTTCAGGGTTAGAGTTAGCATTAGGGCTTAAGGTTAGGATTAGGCGGTAGGTTCGATTTAGGGTTAGATCTAGGCGTTCGGGTAAGGGCTAGCGTTAGGGTTAAGAGATAGGGTTAGGTTTAATGCTTAGGATTAGGGTTAGGGTTTGGGGTTAAAGTAAGTGTTAGGGGTTAGGTTTAAGGATGAAAGGTTACTGTTATTTTTAGCTGTAGTGTTAGGGTTACGGAAAAGGGATCCCATTAGCATTAAGGGTCTTCCTTACTGTAGGGTTAAGGGTTAGGCTTAGAGTTAAACGTTAAGTTAGGGTCAGTGTTAAGATTTAGGGTGAGGGTTAACGGTTAGGGTAAAGGTTAAGCGTTAGGGTTAGGGATTAGTGATTAGGGTTTTTGGTTAGTGTTAGGGTTAGCGGTTAGGAGTTAGTGTTTTATGAAGGGGTATGGTTACAATTAGGATTGGGGTTAGAGTTAGGGTGAGGTATAGGGGTTAGGTTTAGGGGTTAGTTTTAGGGTAAAAGGATAGGATTAGGGTTACGGGTTGGGCTTAGGTTTAGGGTTAAAGTTTACTGCTAGGGTTAGGGATTGGGTTCAGGCTTAGCTTTAGGGGTTCTGCTTAGGGTTAGGTGTTAGGTTAGGGTCAGGGTTAGGTCTAGTCGTGAGGGCAAGGTTCAGGGTTATCTTTAAGAGCTAGGGTTAGGTTTAATGGTTAGGATTAGGATTAGGGTTAAGGGTTAGGTTAAGGCTTAGGGGTTAGGGTCAAGGGTTAGGGTTTTTGTTAGGCATAGCGTTGGGGTTAGAAGTAAGGGTTACTGTCAGTGTTAGGGTTGTAGGTAGGGTTACGGTTAGGGTTAGCGGTTTAGAATTAGGGTTAGGGATTAGGTGTCACAGTGATGACTAGGAGATAGGGTTAGAATTATGGGATAGGGGTTGTTCTCAGGAAATGGGTTATGCATTAACGTTAGGATAAGAGGTTAAAGTTAGGCGCACGGTGAGGTTTACGTGTTAAGGGGAGAAATAGGAACAGGGTTGGGTGTTATGTTCAGGGTTAGGGTTATCTGTTAAAGGTATTGTTTATGCTTAGCGCACGGGCCCTGTCTGCATTAGGCGGGCGGGGGGAGTTTAGGGGGCTGGGATTGTACCCGGGAACCCACTCTATCATACTCTGGGTATGGGCCCGTGGGTTTCATGCAGGACACAGTGGTAGAGCCTCCTTTCACGCATGGCATGGGAGGATTGCAGGCTTTCTAAACTCTAAGAAAGCAAGAAGTCTGAGAATTAGATTTAGGGTTAGGATTCTGGTTAGGGTTAAGGATGAAGTTTAGTGTTAGGGTGAGGGCTTAGGGTTAGGGATTAGGGTTAGGGTTAAAGGTTACTCTTAGGTTTAACGGTTACACTTTGGATTAGGGTTGAGGTTTACGGTTAGGGTTAAGATGAGGGGTTAGGGTTTGGTACAGGGTTAGGGTTAAGTGTTAGGTTTAGGGTTGAAGATTAGGATTAGGGTTAGGATTAAAGGTTAGCGTGAGAGTTAACGCTTAGGGTTAAGGTTAAGAGTTAGAGTTTAGGGTTAGGGTTAGGGTTCGTTTTAGGGTTAGAGTTATGTGCTATGGTTTGTGTTAGAGGTTAGGGTTAGGTTTACTGGTCACGGTTAGGGTTACGTTTAGGGGGTAGCATTAGGGTTAGGGTTAGGGTTAAGGGATAGGATTAGGGATAAGTGTTGGGCTTAGGGTTAGGGTTTAGTGTTAGGGTTATCATTAAGGATTAGGGGAAGGGTCAGGGTTAAATGCTTGGGTGCGGGTAATGGTTAGGGTCAGGGTTAAGGTTCACGGATAGGGTTAGTGTTAAGGGTTACGGGTAGGTTTAGGGTTCAGGGTTAGAGTTAGCATTAGGGCTTAAGGTTAGGATTAGGCGGTAGGTTAGACTTAGGGTTAGATCTAGGCCTTAGGGTAAGGGCTAGCGTTAGGGTTAAGAGATAGGGTTAGGTTTAATGCTTAGGATTAGGGTTAGGGTTTGGGGTTAAAGTAAGTGTTAGGGGTTAGGTTTAAGGATCCAAGGTTATGGTTATTTTTAGCTGTAGTGTTAGGGTTAGGGATAAGGGATCCCATTAGCATTAAGGGTCTTCCTTACTGTAGGGTTAAGGGTTAGGCTTAGAGTTAAAGGTTAAGGTTAGGGTCAGTATTAAGATTTAGGGTGAGGGTTTACGGTTAGGGTAAAGGTTAAGCGTAAGGGTTAGGCATTAGTGATTAGGGTTTTTGGTTAGTGTTAGGGTTAGCGGTTAGGAGTTAGTGTTTTATGAAGGGGTATGGTTAGAATTAGGATTGGGGTTAGAGTTAGGGTGAGGTATAGGGGTTAGGTTTAGGGGTTAGTTTTAGGGTAAAAGGATAGGATTAGGGTTTCGGGTTGGGCTTAGGTTTAGGGTTAAAGTTACTGCTAGGGTTAGCGATAGGGTTCAGGGTTAGCATTAGGGGTTCTGGTTAGGGTTAGGTGTTAGGTTAGTGTCAGGGTTAGGTCTAGTCGTGAGGGTAAGATTTAGGGTTAGCTTTAAGAGCTAGGGTTACGTTTAATGGTTAGGATTAGGATTAGGGTTAAGGGTTAGGGTAAGGCTTAGGGGTTAGGGTGAAGGGTTAGGGTCAAGGGTTAGGGTTTTTGTTAGGCATAGCGTTGGGGTTAGAAGTAAGGGTTACTGTCAGTGTTAGGGTTGTAGGTAGGGTTACGGTTAGGGTTAGCCGTTTAGAATTAGGGTTAGGGATTAGGTGTCACAGTGATGACTAGGAGATAGGGTTAGAATTATGGGATAGGGGTTGTTCTCAGGAAATGGGTTATGCATTAACGTTAGGATAAGAGGTTAAAGTTAGGCACAAGGTGAGGTTTACGTGTTAAGGGGAGCAATAGGAACAGGATTGGGTGTTATGTTCAGGGTTAGGGTTATCTGTTAAAGGTATTGTTTATGCTTAGCACACGGGCCCTGTCTGCATTAGGCGGGCGGGGGGAGTTTAGGGGGCTGGAATTGTACCCGGGAAACCACTCTATCATACTCTGGGTATGGGCCCGTGGGTTTCATGCAGGACACAGTGGTAGAGCCTCCTTTCACGCATGGCATGGGAGGATTGCAAGCTTTCTAAACTCTAAGAAAGCAAGAAGTCTGAGAATTAGATTTAGGGTTAGGATTATGGTTAGGGTTAAGGATGAAGTTTAGTGTTAGGGTGAGGGCTTAGGGTTAGGGATTAGGGTTAGGGTTAAAGGTTACTCTTAGGTTTAACGGCTACACTTTGGTTTAGGGTTGAGGTTTACGGTTAGGGTTAAGATGAGGGGTTAGGGTTTGGTACAGGGTTAGGGTTAAGTGTTAGGTTTAGGGTTGAA
>NW_027183035.1:85000-107500 GCF_041146395.1 Eulemur rufifrons
GGTTAGGTTTAAGGATCCAAGGTTACGGTTATTTTTAGCTGTAGTGTTAGGGTTAGGGATAAGGGATCCCATTAGCATTAAGGGTCTTCCTTACTGTAGGGTTAAGGGTTAGGCTTAGAGTTAAAGGTTAAGGTTAGGGTCAGTGTTAAGATTTAGGGTGAGGGTTAACGGTTAGGGTAAAGGTTAAGTGTTAGGGTTAGGGATTAGTGATTAGGGTTTTTGGTTATTGTTAGGTTAGCGGTTAGTGTTTTATGAAGGGGTATGGTTAGAATTAGGATTGGGGTTAGAGTTAGGGTGAGGTATAGGGGTTAGGTTTAGGGGTTAGTTTTAGGGTAAAAGGATAGGATTAGGGTTACGGGTTGGGCTTAGGTTTAGGGTTAAAGTTTACTGCTAGGGTTAGGGATAGGGTTCAGGGTTAGCTTTAGGGGTTCTGGTGAGGGTTAAGTGTTAAGTTAGTGTCAGGGTTAGGTCTAGTCGTGAGGGTAAGGTTTAGGGTTAGCTTTAAGAGCTAGGGTTAAGTTTAATGGTTAGGATTAGGATTAGGGTTAAGGGTTAGGGTAAGTCTTAGGGGTTAGGGTGAAGGGTTAGGGTCAACGGTTGGGGTTTTTGTTAGGCATAGCGTTGGGGTTAGAAGTAAGGGTTACTGTCAGTGTTAGGGTTGTAGGTAGGGTTACGGTTAGGGTTAGCGGTTTAGAATTAGGGTTAGGGATTAGGTGTCACAGTGATGACTAGGAGATAGGGTTATTATTATGGGATAGGGGTTTTTCTCAGGAAATGGGTTATGCATTAACGTTAGGATAAGAGGTTAAAGTTAGGCGCACGGTGAGATTTACGTGTTAAGGGGAGAAAGAGGAACAGGGTTGGGTGTTATGTTCAGGGTTAGGGTTATCTGTTAAAGGTATTGTTTATGCTTAGCGCACGGGCCCTGTCTGCATTAGGCGGGCGGGGGGAGTTTAGGGGGCTGGGATTGTACCCGGGAACCCACTCTATCATACTCTGGGTATGGGCCCGTGGGTTTCATGCAGGACACAGTGGTAGAGCCTCCTTTCACGCATGGCATGGGAGGATGGCAGGCTTTCTAAACGCTAAGAAAGCAAGAAGTCTGAGAATGAGATTTAGGGTAGGATTATGGTTAGGGTTAATGATGAAATTTAGTGTTAGGGTGAGGGCTTAGGGTTAGGGATTAGGGTTAGGGTTAAAGGCTACTCTTAGGTTTAACGGCTACACTTTGGTTTAGGGTTGAGGTTTACGGTTAGGGTTAAGATGAGGGGTTATCGTTTGGTACAGGGTTAGGGTTAAGTGTTAGGTTTAGGGTTGAAGATTAGGATTAGGGTTAGGATTAAAGGTAAGCGTGAGAGTTAACGCTTAGGGTTAAGGTTTAGAGTTAGGGTTTAGGGTTAGGGTTGGGGTTAGGTTTAGTTTTAGGGTTAGAGTTATGTGCTGTGGTTTGTGTTAGAGGTTAAGGTTAGGTTTACTGGTCACGATTAGGGTTACGTTTAGGGGTTTGCGTTAGGGTTAGGGTTAAGGGATAGGATTAGGGTTAAGTGTTGGGCTTAGGGTTAGGGTTTAGTGTTAGTGTTATCATTAAGGATTAGGGGTAGGGTCAGGGTTAAATGCTTGGGTGCGGGTAATGGTTAGGGTCAGGGTTAAGGTTCACGGATAGGGTTAGTGTTAAGGGTTACGGGTAGGTTTAGGGTTCAGGGTTAGAGTTAGCATTAGGGCTTAAGGTTAGGATTAGGCGGTAGGTTCGATTTAGGGTTGGATCTAGGCGTTAGGGTAAGGGCTAGCGTTAGGGTTCAGAGATAGGGTTAGGTTTAATGCTTAGGATTAGGGTTAGGGTTTGGGGTTAAAGTAAGTGTTAGGGGTTAGGTTTAAGGATCCAAGGTTACGGTTATTTTTAGCTGTAGTGTTAGGGTTAGGGATAAGGGATCCCATTAGCATTAAGGGTCTTCCTTACTGTAGGGTTAAGGGTTAGGCTTAGAGTTAAAGGTTAAGGTTAGGGTCAGTGTTAAGATTTAGGGTGAGGGTTAACGGTTAGGGTAAAGGTTAAGTGTTAGGGTTAGGGATTAGTGATTAGGGTTTTTGGTTATTGTTAGGTTAGCGGTTAGTGTTTTATGAAGGGGTATGGTTAGAATTAGGATTGGGGTTAGAGTTAGGGTGAGGTATAGGGGTTAGGTTTAGGGGTTAGTTTTAGGGTAAAAGGATAGGATTAGGGTTACGGGTTGGGCTTAGGTTTAGGGTTAAAGTTTACTGCTAGGGTTAGGGATAGGGTTCAGGGTTAGCTTTAGGGGTTCTGGTGAGGGTTAAGTGTTAAGTTAGTGTCAGGGTTAGGTCTAGTCGTGAGGGTAAGGTTTAGGGTTAGCTTTAAGAGCTAGGGTTAGGTTTAATGGTTAGGATTAGGATTAGGGTTAAGGGTTAGGGTAAGTCTTAGGGGTTAGGGTGAAGGGTTAGGGTCAACGGTTGGGGTTTTTGTTAGGCATAGCGTTGGGGTTAGAAGTAAGGGTTACTGTCAGTGTTAGGGTTGTAGGTAGGGTTACGGTTAGGGTTAGCGGTTTAGAATTAGGGTTAGGGATTAGGTGTCACAGTGATGACTAGGAGATAGGGTTATTATTATGGGATAGGGGTTTTTCTCAGGAAATGGGTTATGCATTAACGTTAGGATAAGAGGTTAAAGTTAGGCGCACGGTGAGATTTACGTGTTAAGGGGAGAAAGAGGAACAGGGTTGGGTGTTATGTTCAGGGTTAGGGTTATCTGTTAAAGGTATTGTTTATGCTTAGCGCACGGGCCCTGTCTGCATTAGGCGGGCGGGGGGAGTTTAGGGGGCTGGGATTGTACCCGGGAACCCACTCTATCATACTCTGGGTATGGGTCCGTGGGTTTCATGCAGGACACAGTGGTAGAGCCTCCTTTCACGCATGGCATGGGAGGATGGCAGGCTTTCTAAACGCTAAGAAAGCAAGAAGTCTGAGAATGAGATTTAGGGTAGGATTATGGTTAGGGTTAAGGATGAAATTTAGTGTTAGGGTGAGGGCTTAGGGTTAGGGATTAGGGTTAGGGTTAAAGGCTACTCTTAGGTTTAACGGCTACACTTTGGTTTAGGGTTGAGGTTTACGGTTAGGGTTAAGATGAGGGGTTAGGGTTTGGTACAGGGTTAGGGTTAAGTGTAAGGTTTAGGGTTGAAGATTAGGATTAGGGTTAGGATTATAGGATAGCGTGAGAGTTAACGCTTAGGGTTAAGGTTAAGTGTTAGGGTTTAGGGTTAGGTTTAGGGTTAGGGTTAGTTTTAGGGTTAGAGTTATGTGCTATGGTTTGTGTTAGAGGTTAGGGTTAGGTTTACTGTTCACGGTTAGGGTTACGTTTAGGGGTTAGCATTAGGGTTAGGGTTAGGGTTAGGGTTAAGGGATAGGATTACGGTTAAGTGTTGGCCTTAGGGTTAGGGTTTAGTGTTTGGGTTATCATTAAGGACTAGGGGTAGGGTCAGGGTTAAATGCCTGGGTGCGGGTAATGGTTTGGGTCAGGGTTAAGGTTCACGGATAGGGTTAGTGTTAAGGGTTACGGGTAGGTTTAGGGTTCAGGGTTAGAGTTAGCATTAGGGCTTAAGGTTAGGATTAGGCGGTAGGTTCGATTTAGGGTTAGATCTTGGCGTTCGGGTAAGGGCTAGCGTTAGGGTTAAGAGATAGGGTTAGGATTAATGCTTAGGATTAGGGTTAGGGATTGGGGTTAAAGTAAGTGTTAGGGGTTAGGTTTAAGGATCCAAGGTTAGGGTTATTTTTAGCTGTAGTGTTAGGGTTAGCGATAAGGGATCCCATTAGCATTAAGGGTCTTCCTTACTGTAGGGTTAAGGGTTAGGCTTAGAGTTAAAGGTTAAGGTTAGGGTCAGTGTTAAGATTTAGGGTGAGGGTTAACGGTTAGGGTAAAGGTTAAGCGTTAGGGTTAGGGATTAGTGATTAGGGTTTTTGGTTAGTGTTAGGGTTAGCGGTTAGGAATTACTGTTTTCTGAAGGGGTATGGTTAGAATTAGGATTGGGGTTAGAGTTAGGGTGAGGTATAGGGGTTAGGTTTAGGGGTTAGTTTTAGGGTAAAAGGATAGGATTAGGGTTACGGGTTGGGCTTAGGTTTAGGGTTAAAGTTTACTGCTAGGGTTAGGGATAGGGTTCAGGCTTAGCTTTAGGGGTTCTGGTTAGGGTTAGGTGTTAGGTTAGTGTCAGGGTTAGGTCTAGTCGTGAGGGTAAGATTTAGGGTTAGCTTTAAGAGCTAGGGTTAGGTTTAATGGTTAGGATTAGGATTAGGGTTAAGTGTTAGGGTAAGGCTTAGGGGTTAGGGTTAAGGGTTAGGGTCAAGGGTTAGGGTTTTTGTTAGGCATAGCGTTGGGGTTAGAAGTAAGGGTTACTGTCAGTGTTAGGGTTGTAGGTAGGGTTACGGTTAGGGTTAGTGGTTTAGAACTAGGGTTAGGGATTAGGTGTCACAGTGATGACTAGGAGATAGGGTTAGAATTATGGGATAGCGGTTGTTCTCAGGAAATGGGTTATGCATTAACGTTACGATAAGAGGTTAATGTTAGGCGCACGGGGAGGTTTACGTGTTAAGGGGAGAAATAGGAACAGGGTTGGGTGTTATGTTCACGGTTAGGGTTATCTGTTAAAGGTATTGTTTATGCTTAGCGCACGGGCCCTGTCTGCATTAGGCGGGCGGGGGGAGTTTAGGGGGCTGGGATTGTACCCGGGAACCCACTCTATCATACTCTGGGTATGGGCCCGTGGGTTTCATGCAGGACACAGTGGTAGAGCCTCCTTTCACCCATGGCATGGGAGGATGGCAGGCTTTCTAAACTCTAAGAAAGCAAGAAGTGTGAGAATGAGATTTAGGGTTGGATTATGGTTAGGGTTAAGGATGAAGTTTAGTGTTAGGGTGAGGGCTTAGGCTTAGGTATTAGGGTTAGGGTTAAAGGTTACCCTTAGGTTTAACGGTTACACTTTGGTTTAGGGTTGAGGTTTACGATTAGGGTTAAGATGAGGGGTTAGGTTATGGTACAGGGTTAGGGTTAAGTGTTAGGTTTAGTGTTAAAGATTAGGATTAGGGTTAGGATTAAAGGTTAGCGTGAGAGTTAACGCTTAGGGTTAAGGTTAAGAGTTAGTGTTTAGGGTTAGGGTTAGGGATAGGGTTAGTTTTAGTTAGTTTAGTGCTATGGTTTGTGTTAGAGGTTAGGGTTAGGTCTACTGGTCACGGTTAGGGTTGTGTTTAGGGGTTATCATTAGGGTTAGGGTTAAGGGATAGGATTAGGGATAAGTGTTGGGCTTAGGGTTAGGGTTTAGTGTTAGGGTTATCATTAAGGTTTAGGGGTAGGTTCAGGGTTAAATGCTTTGGTGCGGGTAATGGTTAGTGTCAGGGTTAAGGTTGACGGATAGGATTAGTGTTAAGGGTTACGGGTAGGTTTAGGGTTCAGGGTTAGAGTTAGCATTAGGGCTTAAGGTTAGCATTAGGCGGTAGGTTAGATTTAGGGTTAGATCTAGGCGTTAGGGTAAGGGCTAGCGTTAGGGTTAAGAGATAGGGTTAGGTTTAATGCTTAGGATTAGGGTTAGGGTTTGGGGTTAAAGTAAGTGTTAGGGGTTAGGTTTAAGGATCAAAGGTTAGGGTTATTTTTAGCTGTAGTGTTAGGGTTAGGGATAAGGGATCCCATTAGCATTAAGGGTCTTCCTTACTGTAGGGTTAAGGGTTAGGCTTAGAGTTAAAGGTTAAGGTTAGGGTCAGTGTTAAGATTTGGGGTGAGGGTTAACGGATAGGGTAAAGGTTAAGCGTTAGGGTTAGGGATTAGTGATTAGGGTTTTTGGTTAGTGTTAGCGTTAGCGGTTAGGAGTTAGTGTTTTATGAAGGGGTATGGTTAGAATTAGGATTGGGGTTAGAGTTAGGGTGAGGTATAGGGGTTAGGTTTAGGGTAAAAGGATAGGATTAGGGTTACGGGTTGGTCTTAGGTTTAGGGATAAAGTTTACTGCTAGGGTTAGGGATAGGGTTCAGGGTTAGCTTTAGGGGTCTGGTTAGGGTCAGGTGTTAGGTTAGTGTCAGCGTTAGGTCTAGTCGTGAGGGTAAGGTTTAGGGTTAGCTTTAAGAGCTAGGGTTAGGTTTAATGGTTAGGATTAGGATTAGGGTTAAGGGTTAGGGTAAGGCTTAGGGGTTAGGGTGACGGGTTAGGGTCAAGGGTTAGGGTTTTTGTTAGGCACAGCGTTGGGGTTAGAAGTAAGGGTTACTGTCAGTGTTAGGGTTGTAGGTAGGGTTACGGTTAGGGTTAGCGGTTTAGAATTAGGGTTAGGGATTAGGTGTCACAGTGATGACTAGGAGATAGGGTTAGAATTATGGGATAGGGGTTGTTCTCAGGAAATGGGTTATGCATTAACGTTAGGATAAGAGGTTAAAGTTAGGCGCACGGGGAGGTTTACGTGTTAAGGGGAGAAATAGGAACAGGGTTGGGTGTTATGTTCAGGGTTAGGGTTATCTGTTAAAGGTATTGTTTATGCTTAGCGCACGGGCCCTGTCTGCATTAGGCGGGCGGAGGGAGTTTAGGGGGCTGGGATTGTACCCGGGAAGCCACTCTATCATACTCTGGGTATGGGCCCGTGGGTTTCATGCAGGACACAGTGGTAGAGCCTCCTTTCACGCATGGCATGGGAGGATTGCAGGCTTTCTAAACTCTAAGAAAGCAAGAAGTCTGAGAATTAGATTTAGGGTTAGGATTCTGGTTAGGGTTAAGGATGAAGTTTAGTGTTAGGGTGAGGGCTTAGGGTTAGGGATTAGGGTTAGGGTTAAAGGTTACTCTTAGGTTTAACGGTTACACTTTGGTTGAGGGTTGAGGTTTACGGTTAGGGTTAAGATGAGGAGTTAGGGTTAGGTGCAGGGTTAGGGTTAAGTGTTAGGTTTAGGGTTGAAGATTAGGATTAGGGTTAGGATTAAAGGTTAGCGTGAGAGTTAACGCTTAGGGTTAAGGTTAAGAGTTAGGGTTTAGGGTTAGGGTTAGAGTTAGGGTTCGTTTTAGGGTTAGAGTTATGTGCTATGGTTTGTGTTAGAGGTTAGGGTTAGGTTTACTGGTGACGGTTATGATTACGTTTAGGGGTTAGCATTAGGGTTAGGGTTAGTGTTAGGATTAAGGGATAGGATTAGGGTTAAGTGTTGGGCTTAGGGTTAGGGTTTAGTGTTAGGGTTATCATTATGGACTAGGGGTAGGGTCAGGGTTAAATGCTTGGGTGCGGGTAATGGTTAGGGTCAGGGTTAAGGTTCACGGATAGGGTTAGTGTTAAGGGTTACGGGTAGGTTTAGGGTTCAGGGTTAGAGTTAGCATTAGGGCTTAAGATTAGGATTAGGCGGTAGGTTAGATTTAGGGTTAGAACTAGGCGTTAGGGTAAGGGCTAGCGTTAGGGTTAAGAGATAGGGTTAGGTTTAATGCTTCGCATTAGGGTTAGGGTTTGGGGTTAAAGTAAGTGTTAGGGGTTAGGTTTAAGGATCAATGGTTAGGGTTATTTTTAGCTGTAGTGTTAGGGTTAGGGATAAGGGATCCCATTAGCATTAAGGGTCCTCCTTCCTGTAGGGTTAAGGGTTAGGCTTAGAGTTAAAGGTTAAGGTTAGGGTCAGTGTTTAGATTTAGGGTGAGGGTTAACGGTTAGGGTAAAGGTTAAGCGTTAGGGTTAGGGATTAGTGATTAGGGTTTTTGGATAGTGTTAGGGTTAGCGGTTAGGAGTTAGTGTTTTATGAAGGGGTATGGTTAGAATTAGGATTGGGGTAGAGTTAGGGTGAGGTATAGGGGTTAGGTTTAGGGGTTAGTTTTAGGGTAAAATGATAGGATTAGGGTTACGGGTTGGGCTTAGGTTTAGGGTTAAAGTTTACTGCTAGGGTTAGGGATAGGGTTCAGAGTTAGCTTTAGGGGTTCTGGTTAGGGTTAGGTGTTAGGTTAGTGTCAGCGTTAGGTCTAGTCGTGAGGGTAAGGTTTAGGGTTAGCTTTAAGAGCTAGGGTTAGGTTTAATGGTTAGGATTAGGATTAGGGTTAAGGGTTAGGGTAAGGCTTGGGGGTTAGGGTGAAGGGTTAGGGTCAACGGTTGGGGTTTTTGTTAGGCATAGCGTTGGGGTTAGAAGTAAGGGTTACTGTCAGTGTTAGGGTTGTAGTTAGGGTTACGGTTAGGGTTAGCGGTTTAGAATTAGGGTTAGGGATTAGGTGTCACAGTGATGACTAGGAGATAGGGTTAGAATTATGGGATGGGGTTGTTCTCAGGAAATGGGTTCTGCATTAACGTTAGGATAAGAGGTTAAAGTTAGGCGCACGGTGAGGTTTACGTGTTAAGGGGAGAAATAGGAACAGGGTTGGGTGTTATGTTCAGGGTTAGGGTTATCTGTTAAAGGTATTGTTTATGCTTAGCGCACGGGCCCTGTCTGCATTAGGCGGGCGGGGGGAGCTTAGGGGGCTGGGATTGTACCCGGGAACACACTCTATCATACTCTGTGTATGGGCCCGTGGGTTTCATGCAGGACACAGTGGTAGAGCCTCCTTTCACGCATGGCATGGGAGGATTGCAGGCTTTCTAAACTCAAAGAAAGCAAGAAGTCTGAGAATTAGATTTAGGGTTATGATTATGGTTAGGGTTAAGGATGAAGTTTAGTGTTAGGGTGAGGGCTTAGGGTTAGGGATTAGGGTTAGGGTTAAAGGTTACTCTTAGGTTTAACGGTTACACTTTGGTTTACGGTTGAGGTTTACGGTTAGGGTTAAGATGAGAGGTTAGGGTTTGGTACAGGGTTAGGGTTAAGTGTTAGGTTTAGGGTTGAAGATTAGGATTAGGGTTAGGATTAAAGGTTAGCGTGAGACTTAACGCTTATGGTTAAGGTTAAGAGTTAGGGTTTAGGGTTAGGGTTAGGGTTAGGGTTAGTTTTAGGGTTAGAGTTATGTGCTATGGTTTGTGTTAGAGGTTAGGGTTAGGTTTACTGGTCACGGTGAGGGTTACGTTTAGGGGTTAGCATTAGGGTTAGGGTTAAGGGATAGGATTAGGGTTAAGTGTTGGGCTTAGGGTTAGGGTTTAGTGTTAAGGTTAGCATTAAGGATTAGGGTTAGGGTCAGGGTTAAATGCTTGGGTGCGGGTAATGGTTAGGGTCAGGGTTTAGGTTCACGGATAGGGTTAGTGTTAAGGGTTACGGGTAGGTTTAGGGTTCAGGGTTAGTGTTAGGATTAGTGCTTAAGGTTAGGATTAGGCGGTAGGTTAGATTTAGGGTTAGATCTAGGCCTTAGGGTAAGGGCTAGCGTTAGGGTTAAGAGATAGGGTTAGGTTTAATGCTTAGGATTAGGGTTAGGGTTTGGGGTTAAAGTAAGTGTTAGGGGTTAGGTTTAAGGATCCAAGGTTAGGGTTATTTTTAGCTGTAGTGTTAGGGTTAGCGATAAGGGATCCCATTAGCATTAAGGGTCTTCCTACTGTAGGGTTAAGGGTTAGGCTTAGAGTTAAAGGTTAAGGTTAGGGTCAGTGTTAAGATTTAGGGTGAGGGTTAACGGTTAGGGTAAAGGTTAAGCGTTAGGATTAGGGATTAGTGATTAGGGTTTTTGGTTAGTGTTAGGGTTAGCGGTTAGGAGTTAGTGTTTTATGAAGGGGTATGGTTAGAATTAGGATTGGGGTTAGAGTTAGGGTGAGGTATAGGGGTTAGGTTTAGGGGTTAGTTTTAGAGTAAAATGATAGGATTAGTGTTACGGGTTGGGCTTAGGTTTAGGGTTAAAATTTACTGCTAGGGTTAGGGGTAGGGTTCAGGGTTAGCTTTAGGGGTTCTGGTTAGGGTTAGGTGTTAGGTTAGTGTCAGGGTTAGGTCTAGTCGTGAGGGTAAGGTTTAGGGTTAGGTTTAAGAGCTAGGGTTAGGTTTAATGGTTAGGTTTAGGATTAGGGTTAAGTGTTAGGGTAAGGCTTAGGGGTTAGGGTGAAGGGTTAGGGTCAAGGGTTAGGGTTTTTGTTAGGCATAGCGTTGGGGTTAGAAGTAAGGGTTACTGTCAGTGTTAGGGTTGTAGGTAGGGTTACGGTTAGGGTTAGCAGTTTAGAATTAGAGTTAGGGATTAGGTGTCACAGTGATGACTAGGAGATAGGGTTAGAATTATGGGAAAGGGGTTGTTCTCAGGAAATGGGTTATGCATTAACGTTAGGATAAGAGGTTAAGTTAGGCGCACGGTGAGGTTTACGTGTTAAGGGGAGAAATAGGAACAGGGTTGGGTGTTATGTTCAGGGTTAGGGTTATCTGTTAAAGGTATTGTTTATGCTTAGCGCACGGGCCCTGTCTGCATTAGGCGGGCGGGGGGAGTTTAGGGGGCTGGGATTGTACCCGGGAACCCACTCTATCATACTCTGGGTATGGGCCCGTGGGTTTCATGCAGGACACAGTGGTAGAGCCTCCTTTCACCCATGGCATGGGAGGATTGCAGGCTTTCTAAACTCTAAGAAAGCAAGAAGTCTGAGAATTAGATTTAGGGTTAGGATTCTGGTTAGGGTTAAGGATGAAGTTTAGTGTTAGGGTGAGGGCTTAGGGTTAGGGATTAGGGTTAGGGTTAAAGGTTACTCTTAGGTTTAACGGTTACACTTTGGTTTAGGGTTGAGGTTTACGGTAGGGTTAAGATGAGGGTTTAGGGTTAGGTGCAGGGTTAGGGTTAAGTGTTAGGTTTAGGGTTGAAGATTAGGATTAGGGTTAGGATTAAACGTTAGCGTGAGAGTTAACGCTTAGGGTTAAGGTTAAGAGTTAGGGTTTAGGGTTAGGGTTAGGGTTAGGGTTAGTTTTAGGGTTAGAGTTATGTGCTATGGTTTGTGTTAGAGGTTAGGGTTAGGTTTACTGGTGACGGTTATGATTACGTTTAGGGGTTAGCATTAGGGTTAGGGTTAGGGTTACGATTAAGGGATAGGATTAGGGTTAAGTGCTGGGCTTAAGGTTAGGGTTTAGTGTTAGGGTTATCATTATGGACTAGGGGTAGGGTCAGGGTTAAATGCTTGGGTGCGGGTAATGGTTAGGGTCAGGGTTAAGGTTCACGGATAGGGTTAGTGTTAAGGGTTACGGGTAGGTTTAGGGTTCAAGGTTAGAGTTAGCATTAGGGCTTAAGGTTAGGATTAGGCGGTAGGTTAGATTTAGGGTTAGATCTAGGCGTTAGGGTAAGGGCTAGCGTTAGGGTTAAGAGATAGGGTTAGGTTTAATGCTTCGCATTAGGGTTAGGGTTTGGGGTTAAAGTAAGTGTTAGGGGTTAGGTTTCAGGATCAAAGGTTAGGGTTATTTTTAGCTGTAGTGTTAGGGTTAGGGATAAGGGATCCCATTAGCATTAAGGGTCTTCCTTACTGTAGGATTAAGGGTTAGGCTTAGAGTTAAAGGTTAAGGTTAGGGTCAGTGTTTAGATTTAGGGTGAGGGTTAACGGTTAGGGTAAATGTTAAGCGTTAGGGTTAGGGATTAGTGATTAGGGTTTTTGGATAGTGTTAGGGTTAGCGGTTAGGAGTTAGTGTTTTATGAAGGGGTATGGTTAGAATTAGGATTGGGGTAGAGTTAGGGTGAGATATAGGGGTTAGGTTTAGGGGTTAGTTTTAGGGTACAATGATAGGATTAGGGTTACGGGTTGGGCTTAGGTTTAGGGTTAAAGTTTACTGCTAGGGTTAGGGATAGGGTTCAGGGTTAGCTTTAGGGGTTCTGGTTAGTGTTAGGTGTTAGGTTAGTGTCAGGGTTAGGTCTAGTCGTGAGGGTAAGGTTTAGGGTTAGCTTTAAGAGCTAGGGTTAGGTTTAATGGTTACGATTAGGATTAGGGTTAAGTGTTAGGGTAAGGCTTGGGGGTTAGGGTGAAGGGTTAGTGTCAACGGTTGGGGTTTTTGTTAGGCATAGCGTTGGGGTTAGAAGTAAGGGTTACTGTCAGTGTTAGGGTTGTAAGTAGGGTTACGGTTAGGGTTAGCGGTTTAGAATTAGGGTTAGGGATTAGGTGTCACAGTGATGACAAGGAGATAGGGTTAGAATTATGGGATGGGGTTGTTCTCAGGAAATGGGTTATGCATTAACGTTAGGATAAGAGGTTAAAGTTAGGCGCACGGTGAGGTTTACGTGTTAAGGGGAGAAATAGGAACAGGGTTGGGTGTTATGTTCAGGGTTAGGGTTATCTGTTAAAGGTATTGTTTATGCTTAGCGCACGGGCCCTGTCTGCATTAAGCGGGCGGGGGAGTTTAGGGGGCTGGGATTGTACCCGGGAACCCACTCTTTCATACTCTAGGTATGGGCCCGTGGGTTTCATGCAGGACACAGTGGTAGAGCCTCCTTTCACGCATGGCATGGGAGGATTGCAGGCTTTCTAAACTCTAAGGAAGCAAGAAGTCTGAGAATTAGATTTAGGGTGAGGATTCTGGTTAGGGATAAGGATGAAGTTTAGTGTTAGGGTGAGGGCTTAGGGTTAGGGAATAGGGTTAGGGTTAAAGGTTAGTCTTAGGTTTAACGGTTACACTTTCGTTTAGGGTTGAGGTTTACGGTTAGGGTTAAGATGAGGGGTTAGGGTTTGGTACAGGGTTAGGGTTAAGTGTTGGGTTTAGGGTTGAAGATTAGGATTAGGGTTAAGATTAAAGGTTAATGTGAGAGTTAACGCTTAGGGTTAATGTTAAGAGTTAGGGTTTAGGGTTATGGTTAGGGTTAGGGTTAGTTTTAGGGTTAGAGTTATGTGCTATGGTTTGTGTTAGAGGTTAGGTTTAGGTTTACTGGTCAAGGTTATGGTTAAGTTTAGGGGGTAGCATTAGGGTTAGTGTTAGGGTTACGGTTAAGGGATAGGATTAGGGTTAAGTGTTGGGCTTAGGGTTAGGGTTTAGTGTTAGGGTTGGCATTAAGGATTAGGGTTAGGGTCAGGGTTAAATGCTTGGGTGCGGGTAATGGTTAGGGTCAAGGTTAAGGTTCACGGATAGGGTTAGTGTTAAGAGTTACGGGTACGTTTAGGGTTCAGGGTTAGTGTTAGCATTAGGGCTTAAGGTTAGGATTAGGTGGTAGGTTAGATTTAGGGTTAGATCTAGGCGTTAGGGTAAGGGCTAGCGTTAGGGTTAAGAGATAGGGTTAGGTTTAATGCTTAGGATTAGGGTTAGGGTTTGGGGTTAAAGTAAGTGTTAGGGGTTAGGTTTAAGGATCCAAGGTTAGGGTTATTTTTAGCTGTAGTGTTAGGGTTAGGGATAAGGGATCCCATTAGCATTAAGGGTCTTCCTTACTGTAGGGTTAAGGGTTAGGCTTAGAGTTAAAGGTTAAGGTTAGGGTCGGTGTTAAGATTTAGGGTGAGGGTTAACGGTTAGGGTAAAGGTTAAGCGTTAGGGTTCGGGATTAGTGATTAGGGTTTTTGGTTAGTGTTAGGGTTAGCGGTTAGGAGTTAGTGTTTTATGAAGGGGTATGGTTAGAATTAGGATTGGGGTTAGAGTTAGGGTGAGGTATAGGGGTTAGGTTTAGGGGTTAGTTTTAAGGTAAAAGGATAGGATTAGGGTTACGGGTTGGGCTTAGGTTTAGGGTTAAAGTTTACTGCTGGGGTTAGGGATAGGGTTCAGGGTTAGCTTTAGGGTATCTGGTTAGGGTTAGGTGTTAGGTTAGTGTCAGGGTTAGGTCTTGTCGTGAGGGTAAGGTTTAGGGTTAGCTTTAAGAGCTAGGGTTAGGTTTTATGGTTAGGATTAGGATTAGGGTTAAGGGTTAGGGTAAGTCTTAGGGGTTAGGGTGAAGGGTTAGGGTCAAGGGTTAGGGTTTTTGTTAGGCATAGCGTTGGGGTTAGAAGTAGGGTTTACTGTCAGTGTTAGGGTTGTAGGTAGGGTTACGGTTAGGGTTAGCGGTTTAGAATTAGGGTTAGGGATTAGGTGTCACAGTGATGACAAGGAGATAGGGTTAGAATTATGGGATGGGATTGTTCTCAGGAAATGGGTTATGCATTAACGTTAGGATAAGAGGTTAAAGTTAGGCGCACGGTGAGGTTTACGTGTTAAGGGGAGAAATAGGAACAGGGTTCGGTGTTATGTTCAGGGTTAGGGTTATCTGTTAAAGGTATTGTTTATGCTTAGCGCACGGGCCCTGTCTGCATTAGGCGGGCGGGGGAGTTTAGGGGGCTGGGATTGTACCCGGGAACCCACTCTTTCATACTCTAGGTATGGGCCCGTGGGTTTCATGCAGGACACAGTGGTAGAGCCTCCTTTCACGCATGGCATGGGAGGATTGCAGGCTTTCTAAACTCTAAGAAAGCAAGAAGTCTGAGAATTAGATTTAGGGTGAGGATTCTGGTTAGGGATAAGGATGAAGTTTAGTGTTAGGGTGAGGGCTTAGGGTTAGGGAATAGGGTTAGGGTTAAAGGTTACTCTTAGGTTTAACGGTTACACTTTGGTTTAGGGTTGAGGTTTACGGTTAGGGTTAAGATGAGGGATTAGGGTTTGGTACAGGGTTAGGGTTAAGTGTTAGGTTTACGGTTGAAGATTAGGATTAGGGTTAGGATTAAAGGCTAGCGTCAGAGTTAACGCTTAGGGTTAAGGTTAAGAGTTAGGGTTTATGGTTAGGGTTAGGGTTAGTTTTAGGGTTAGAGTTATGTGCTATGGTTTGTGTTAGAGGTTAGGTTTAGGTTTACTGGTCAAGGTTAGGGTTACGTTTAGGGGGTAGCATTAGGGTTAGGGTTAGGGTTAGGGTTAAGGGATAGGATTAGGGTTAAGTGTTGGGCTTAGGGTTAGGGTTTAGTGTTAGGGGTTGTATTAAGGATTAGGGTTAGGGTCAGGGTTAAATGCTTGGGTGCGGGTAATGGTTACGGTCAGGGTTAAGGTTCACGGATAGGGTTAGTGTTAAGGGTTACGGGTAGGTTTAGGGTTCAGGGTTAGTGTTAGCATTAGGTCTTAAGGTTAGGATTAGTCGGTAGGTTAGATTTAGGGTTAGATCTAGGCGTTAGGGTAAGGGCTAGCGTTAGGGTTAAGAGATAGGGTTAGGTTTAATGATTAGGATCAGGGTTAGGGTTTGGGGTTAAAGTAATTGTTAGGGGTTAGGTTTAAGGATCCAAGGTTAGGGTTATTTTTAGCTGTAGTGTTAGGGTTAGGGATAAGGGATCCCATTAGCATTAAGGGTCTTCCTTACTGTAGGGTTAAGGGTTAGGCTTAGAGTTAAAGGTTAAGGTTAGGGTCAGTGTTAAGATTTAGGGTGAGGGTTAACGGTTAGGGTAAAGGTTAGTGTTAGGGATTAGTGATTAGGGTTTTTGGTTAGTGTTAGGGTTAGCGGTTAGGAGTTAGTGTTTTATGAAGGGGTATGGTTAGAATTAGGATTGGGGTTAGAGTTAGGGTGAGGTATAGGGGTTAGGTTTAGGGGTTAGTTTTAGGGTAAAAGGATAGGATTAGGGTTACGGGTTGGGCTTAGGTTTAGGGTTAAAGTTTACTGCTAGGGTTAGGGATAGGGTTCAGGGTTAGCTTTAGGGGTTCTGGTTAGGGTTAGGTGTTAGGTTAGTGTCAGGGTTAGGTCTAGTCGTGAGGGTAAGGTTTAGGGTTAGGTTTAAGAGCTAGGGTTAGGTTTAATGGTTAGGATTAGGATTAGGGTTAAGGGTTAGGGTAAGGCTTACGGGTTAGGGTGAAGGGTTAGGGTCAAGGGTTAGGGTTTTTGTTAGGCCTAGCGTTGGGGTTAGAAGTAAGGGTTACTGTCAGTGTTAGGGTTGTAGGTAGGGTTACGGTTAGGGTTAGCGGTTTAGAATTAGGGTTAGGGATTAGGTGTCACAGTGATGACTAGGAGATAGGGTTAGAATTATGGGATAGGGGTTGTTCTCAGGAAATGGGTTATGCATTAACGTTAGGATAAGAGGTTAAAGTTAGACGCACGGTGAGATTTACGTGTTAAGGGGAGAAATAGAAACAGGGTTGGGTGTTATGTTCAGGGTTAGGGTTATCTGTTAAAGGTATTGTTTATGCTTAGCGCACGGGCCCTGTCTGCATTAGGCGGGCAGGGGGAGTTTAGGGGGTTGGGATTGTTCCCGGGAACCCACTCTATCATACTGTAGGTATGGGCCCGTGGGTTTCATGCAGGACACAGTGGTAGAGCCTCCTTTCACGCATGGCATGGGAGGATTGCAGGCTTTCTAAACTCTAAGAAAGCAAGAAGTCTGAGAATTAGATTTAGGGTTAGGATTCTGGTTAGGGTTAAGGATGAAGTTTAGTGTTAGGGTTAGGGCTTAGCGTTAGGGATTAGGGTTAGGGTTAAAGGTTACTCTTAGGTTTAACGGTTACACTTTGGTTTAGGGTTGAGGTTTACGGTTAGGGTTAAGATGAGGGGTTAGGGTTTGGTACAGGGTTAGGGTTAAGTGTTAGGTTTAGGGTTGAAGATTAGGATTAGGGTTAGGATTAAAGGTTACCGTTAGAGTTAACGCTTAGTGTTATGGTTAAGAGATAGGGTTTAGGGTTAGGGTTAGGGTTAGTTTTAGGGTTAGAGTTATGTGCTATGGTTTGTGTTAGAGGTTAGGGTTAGGTTTACTGGTCACGGTTAGGGTTAAGTTTAGGGGTTAGCATTAGGGTTAGGGTTTGGGTTAAGGGACAGGATTAGGGTTAAGTGTTGGGCTCTAGGGTTAGGGTTTAGTGTTAGGGTTAGCATTAAGGATAAGAGTTAGGGTCAGGGTTAAATCCTTGGGTGCGGGTAATGGTTAGGGTCAGGGTTAAGGTTCAAGGATAGGGTTAGTGTTAAGGGTTACGGGTAGGTTTAGGGTTCAGGGTTAGTGTTAGCATTAGGGCTTAAGGTTAGGATTAGGCGGTAGGTTAGATTTAGGGTTAGATCTAGGCATTAGGGTAAGGGCTAGCATTAGGGTTAAGAGATAGGGTTAGGTTTAATGCTTAGGATTAGGGTTAGGGTTTGGGGTTAAAGTAATTGTTAGAGGTTAGGTTTAAGGATCCAAGGATAGTGTTATTTTTAGCTGTAGTGTTAGGGTTAGGGATAAGGGATCCCATTAGCATTAAGGGTCTTCCTTACTGTAGGGTTAAGGGTTAGGCTTAGAGTTAAAGGTTAAGGTTAGGGTCAGTGTTAAGATTTAGGGTGAGGGTTTATGGTTAGGGTAAAGGTTAAGCGTTAGGGTTAGGGATTAGTGATTAGGGTTTTTGGTTAGTGTTAGGGTTCGCGGTTAGGAGTTAGTGTTTTAGGAAGGGGTATGGTTAGAATTAGGATTGGGGTTAGAGTTAGGGTGAGGTATAGGGGTTAGGTTTAGGGGTTAGTTTTAGGGTAAAAGGATAGGATTAGGGTTACGGGTTGGGCTTAGGTTTAGGGATAAAGTTTACTGCTGGGGTTAGGGATAGGGTTCAGGGTTAGCTTTAGGGGTTCTGGTTAGGGTTAGGTGTTAGGTTAGTGTCAGGGTTAGGTCTAGTCGTGAGGGTAAGGTTTAGGGTTAGCTTTAAGAGCTAGGGTTAGGTTTAATGGTTAGGATTAGGATTAGGGTTAAGGGTTAGGGTAAGGCTTAGGGGTTAGGGTGAAGGGTTAGGGTCAAGGGTTAGGGTTTTTTTTAGGCATAGCGTTGGGGTTAGAAGTAAGGGTTACTGTCAGTGTTAGGGTTGTAGGTAGGGTTACGGTTACGGTTAGCGGTTTAGAATTAGGGTTAGAGATTAGGTGTCACAGTGATGACTAGGAGATAGGGTTAGAATTATGGGATAGGGGTTGTTCTCAGGAAATGGGTTATGCATTAACGTAAGGATAAGAAGTTAAAGTTAGGTGCACGGTGAGGTTTACGTGTTAAGGGGAGAAATAGGAACAGGGTTGCGTGTTATGTTCAGGGTTAAGGTTATCTGTTAAATGTGTTGTTTATGCTCAGCGCACGGGCCCTGTCTGCATTAGGCGGGCGGGGGAAGTTTAGGGGGCTGGGATTGTACCCGGGAACCCACTCTATCATACTCTGTGTATGGGCCCGTGGGTTTCATGCAGGACACAGTGGTAGAGCCTCCTTTCACGCATGACATGGGAGGATTGCAGGCTTTCTAAACTCTAAGAAAGCAAGAAGTCTGAGAATTAGATTTAGGGTTAGGATTATGGTTAGGGTTAAGGATGAAGTTTAGTGTTAGGGTGAGGACTTAGGGTTAGGAATTAGGGTTAGGGTTAAAGGTTACTCTTAGGTTTAACGGTTACACTTTGGTTTAGGGTTGAGGTTTACCGTTAGGGTTAAGATGAGGGGTTAGGGTTTGGTACAGGTTTAGGGTTAAGTGTTAGGTTTAGGGTTGAAGATTAGGATTAGGGTTAGGATTAAAGGTTACCGTGAGAGTTAACGCTTAGGGTTAAGGTTAAGAGTTAGGGTTTAGGGTTAGGATTAGGGTTAGGGTTAGTTTTAGGGTTAGAGTTATGTGCTATGGTTTGTGTTAGAGGTTAGGGTTAGGTTTACTGGTCACGGTTACGGTTACGTTTAGGGGGTAGCATTAGGGTTAGGGTTAGGGTTAAGGGATAGGATTAGGGTTAAGTGTTGGTCTTAGGGTTAGGGTTTAGTGTTAGGTTTATCAATAAGGATGAGGGTTAGAATCAGGGTTAAATGCTTGGGTGCGGGTAATGGTTAGGGTCAGGGTTTAGGTTCACGGATAGGGTTAGTGTTAAGGATTACGGGTAGGTTTAGGGTTCAGGGTTAGTGTTAGCATTAGGGCTTAAGGTTAGGATTAGGCGGTAGGTTAGATTTAGGGTTAGATCTAGGCGTTAGGGTAAGGGCTAGCGTTAGGGTTAAGAGATAGGGTTAGGTTTAATGCTTAGGATTAGGGTTAGGGTTTGGGGTTAAAATAAGTGTTAGGGGTTAGGTTTAAGGAACCAAGGTTAGGGTTATTTTCAGCTGTAGTGTTAGGGTTAGGGATAAGGGAACCCATTAGCATTAAGGGTCTTCCTTACTGTAGGGTTAAGGGTTAGGCTTAGAGTTAAAGGTTAAGGTTAGGGTCAATGTTAAGATTTAGGGTGAGGGTTAACAGTTAGGGTAAAGGTTAAGCGTTAGGGTTAGGGATTAGTGATTAGGGTTTTTGGTTAGTGTCAGGGATAGCGGTTAGGAGTTAGTGTTTTATGAAGGGGTATGGTTAGAATTAGGATTGGGGTTAGAGTTAGGGTGAGGTATAGGTGTTAGCTTAGGGTAAAAGGATAGGATTAGGGTTACGGGTTGGGCTTAGGTTTAGGGTTAAAGTTTACTGCTAGGGTTAGGGATAGGGTTCAGAGTTAGCTTTAGGGGTTCTGTTTAGGGTTAGGTGTTAGGTTAGTGTCAGGGTTAGGTCTAGTCGTGAGGGTAAGGTTTAGGGTTAGCTTTAAGAGCTAGGGTTAGGTTTAATGGTTAGGATTAGGATTAGGGTTAAGGGTTAGGGTAAGGCTTAGGGGTTAGGGTGAAGGGTTAGGGTCAAGGGTTAGGGTTTTTTTGAGGCATAGCGTTGGGGTTAGAAGTAAGGGTTACTGTCAGTGTTAGGGTTGTAGGTAGGGTTACGGTTAGGGTTAGCGGTTTAGAATTAGGGTTAGGGATTAGGTGTCACAGTGATGACTAGGAGATAGGGTTAGAATTATGGGATAGGGGCTGTTCTCAGGAAATGGGTTATGCATTAACGTTAGGATAAGAGGTTAAAGTTAGGCGCACGGTGAGGTTTACGTGTTAAGGAGAGAAATAGGAACAGGGTTGGGTGTTATGTTCAGGGTTAGGGTTATCTGTTAAAGGTATTGTTTATGCTTAGCCCACGGGCCCTGTCTGCATTAGGCGGACGGGGGGAGTTTAGGGGGCTGGGATTGTACCCGGAAACCCACTCTATCATACTCTGGGTATGGGCCCGTGGGTTTCATGCAGGACACAGTGGTAGAGCCTCCTTTCACGCATGGCATGGGAGGATTGCAGGCTTTCTAAACTCTAAGGAAGCAAGAAGTCTGAGAATTAGATTTAGGGTTAGGATCATGGTTAGGGTTAACGATGAAGTTTAGTGTTAGGGTGAGGGCTTAGTGTTAGGTAATAGGCTTAGGGTTAAAGGTTACTCTTAGGTTTAACGGTTACACTTTGGTTTAGGGTTGAGGTTTACGGTTAGGGTTAAGATGAGGGATTAGGGTTTGGTACAGGGTTAGGGTTAAGTGTTAGGTTTAGGTTTGAAGATTAGGATTAGGGTTAGGATTAAAGGTTAGCGTGAGAGTTAACGCTTAGGGTTAAGGTTAAGAGTTAGGGTTTAGGGTTAGGTTTATTGTTAGGGTTAGTTTTAGGGTTAGAGTTATGTGCTATGGTTTGTGTTAGAGGTTAGGGTTAGGTTTACTGGTCACGGTTAGGGTTACGTTTAGGGGATAGCATTAGGGTTACGGTTAGGGTTAAGGGATAGGATTAGGGATAAGTGTTGGGCTTAGGGTTAGGGTTTGGTGTTAGGGTTAGCGTTAGGGTTAGGGTTAGGGGTTAGGGTTAGGGTTAGGAGGTAGGGTTAGAGGTTAGGGTTTACGGTTTAGGGTTAGGTTTAGGGGTTAGGGTTAGAGTTAGGGTTCGGGTTAGGGTTAGGGGTTAGGGTTAGGGTTAGGTGTTAGGGTTAGTGTTAAGGGTTAGGGTTAGGGTTAGGGGTTAGGGTTAGGGTTAGGGGTTAGGGTTAGGGGTTAGGGTTACCGTTAGGGTTTGGGTTAGGGTTAGGGTTAAGGGTTAGGGTTAGGGTTAGGGTTTGGGTTAGGATTAGGGTAGGGGTTAGGGTTAGGGTTACGGGTTAGGGTTAGGGTTTGGGTTAGGTTTAGGGGTTAGGGTTAGGGTTAAAGTAGGGTTAGGTTTGGGTTAGGGTTAGGGTTAGGGGTTAGGGTTAGGGGTTAGGGTTGGGGTTAGGGTTAGGGGTTAGGGTTAGGGTTAGGGGTTAGCGTTAGGGTTAGGGGTTGGGGTTGGGGTTGGGGTTAGGGTTAGGGTTAGGGGTTAGGGTTAGGGGTTGGGTTAGGGTTAGGGTTAGGGTTAGGGGTTACGGTTAGGGTTAGGGTTAGGGCTACGGTTAGGGTTAGGGTTGGGTTAGGGTTAGGGTTAGGGGTTAGGTTTAGGGTTAGGGGTAGGGTTAGGGGTTAGGGTTAGGGGTTAGGGTTAGGGTTAGGGTTAGGGTAGGGGTAGGGTTAGGGTTTGGGGTTAGGGTTACGGTTAGGGGTTAGGGTTAGGGTTAGGGGTTAGGGTTAGGTTTAGGGGTTAGGATTAGGGCTTAGGGTTAGGGGTTGTGGTAGGGGTTAGGGTTAGGGTTAGGGTAGGGTTAGGGTTAGGGTTTGGGGTTAGGGTTAGAGTTAGGGGTTAGGGTTAGGGTTAGGGGTTAGGGTTATGGTTAGGGGTTAGGGTTAGGGGTTAGGGTTAGGGTTAGGGGTTAGGGTTAGGGTTAAGGTAGGGTAGGGTTAGGGTTAGGGTTTGGGTTAGGGTTGGGTTAGGGTTAGGGGTAGGCGTAGGGGATAGGGTTAGGGTTAGGGGTTAGGGTTAGGTGTTAGTGTTAGGGTTAGGGTTTGGGTTAGGGTTAGGGTTAGGGGGTTACCGTTAGGGTTTCGGTTAGGCTTAGGGGTTAGGGTTAGGGTTAAGGTAGGGTTAGGTTTGGGATAGGGTTAGGGTTAGGGGTTAGGGTTAGGGGTTAGGGTTGGGGTTAGCGTTAGGGGATAGGGTTAGGGTTAGGGGTTAGCGTTAGGGTTAGGGGTTGGGGTTGGGTTTGGGGTTAGGGTAAGGGTTAGGGGTTAGGGTTAGGGGTTGGGTTAGGGCTAGGGTTAGGGCTAGGGTTAGGGTTAGGGTTGGGTTAGGGTTAGGGTTAGGGGTTAGGGTTAGGGTTAGGGATTAGGGTTAGGGGTTAGGGTTAGGGTTAGGGGTTAGGGTTCGGGGTTAGGGTGTGGTTAGGGTCAGGGTTAGGGGTTAGGGTTAGGGTTAGTGGTAGGGGTAGGGTTAGGGTAGGGTTAGCGTTACGGTTAGGGTTTAGTGTTAGGGTGAGGGGTTAGGGTTAGGGTTAGGGGGTTAGGGTTAGGGTTAGGGTCAGGGTCAGAGTCACGGGTTAGGGTTAGGGTCAGGGTCAGGGGTTAGGATTAGGGTCAGGGTCAGGATCAGGGTCAGGATTTAGGGTTAGGGGTTAGGGTTAGGGTTAGGGGTTAGGATTAGGGGTTAGGGTTAGGGTTAGGGGTTAGGGTTAGGGGTTGGTGTTAGGGTTAGGGTTAGGGTTAGGGTCAGTGTCAGGGGTTAGGATTAGGGTCAGGGTCAGGATCAGGGTCAGGATTTAGGGTTAGGGGTTAGGGGTAGGGTTAGGGGTTAGGGTTAGGGGTTAGGGTTAGGATTAGGGGTTAGGATTAGTGCTTAGGGTTAGGGGTTGGGGTAGGGGTTAGAGTTAGGGTTAGGGTAGGTTTAGGGTTAGGGTTTGGTGTTAGGGTTCGGGGTTAGGGTTAGGGTTAGGGGTTAGGATTAGGGCTTAGGGTTAGCGGTTGGGGTAGGGGTTAGGGTTAGGGTTAGGGTAGGGTTAGGGTTAGGGTTAGTGGTAGGGGTAGGTTTAGGGTACGCTTAGGGTTAGGGTTAGGTTTAGGGTAGGGTTAGGGGTTAGGGTTAGGGCTTAGGGTTAGGGATTAGGGTTAGGGTTAGGGGTTAGGGTTA
>NW_027183035.1:145000-162191 GCF_041146395.1 Eulemur rufifrons
AGGGTAGGTTTGGGTTAGGGTTAGGGTAGGGGTTAGGGTTAGGGTTAGGGGTTAGGGTTAGGGTTAAGGTAGGGTAGGGTTAGGGTTAGGGTTTGGGTTAGGGTTAGGGTTTGTGTTGGGTTAGGGTTAGGGTTAGGCGTAGGGGTTAGGGTTAGGGTTAGGGCTAGGGTTAGGGCTAGGGTTAGGGTTAGGGTTGGGTTAGGGTTAGGGTTAGGGGTTAGGGTTAGGGTTAGGTGTTAGGGTTAGGGCTTAGGGTTAGGGGATAGGATTAGGGTTAAGTGTTGGGCTTATGGTTAGGGTTAAAGTTTAGTGTTAGGGTTAATGTTTAGTGTTATGGTCCAGTTTAAGTGTTAGGGTGAGGGTTAACAGTTAGGATTAGGCTTAGGGGTTAGGGATATAGTGAAGGGTCAGTGTTAGGGTTAGGTTTAGGTTTCAGGGTTAGGGTTAGCTTTAGGGGTTATGGTTAGGGTTAGGTGTTAGGTTAGTGTCAGGGTTAGGTCTAGTCATGAGGGTAAGGTTTAGGGTTAGCTTTAAGAGCTAGGGTTAGGTTTAATGTTTAGGATTAGGATTACGGTTAAAGACTAGGGTAATGCTTAGGGGTTAGGGTGAAGGGTGAAGGGTTAGGGCTTTTGTTAGGCATAGCGTTGGGGTTAGAACTAAGGTTTCCTGTCAGTGTTAGGGTTGTAGGCAGCGTTACGGTTAGGCTTAGCGGTGGAGAATTAGGGTTAGGGATTAGGTGTTACAGTTATGACTAGGAGATAGGGTTAGAATTATGGGATAGGGGATGTTCTCAGGGAATGGGTTATGCATTAACGTTACGTTAAGAGGTTAAAGTTAGGCTCACGGTGAGGTTTACGTGTTAAGGGGAGAAATAGGAACAGGGTTAGGTGCCATGTTCAGGGTTAGGGTTATCTGTTAAAGGTATCATTTATGCTTAGCGCACGGGCCCTGTCGGCATTAAGCTGGGGGGAGGTTAGGGGGCTGGGATTGTCACCGGGAACCCACTGTATCGGACTCTGGGTATGGGCCCGTGGGTTTCATGCAGGACACAGTGGTAGAGCCTCCTTTCACACATGACATGGGAGGATTGCAGGCTGTCTAAACTCTAAGAAAGCAAGAAGTCTGAGAATTAGATTTAGGGTTAGGATTATGGTTAGGGTTCAGGATGAAGTGTAGTGTTATGATGAGGGGATAGGGTTACAGATTAGGGTTACGGTTTAAGGTTACTATTAGGTTTAACGGTTACAGTTCGTGTTGGGGTTGAGGTTTGCGGATAGGGTTAAGATGAGGGGTTAGGTTTTGGTACAGGGTTAGGGTTGTGTTCGGTTTAGGGTTGAAGATTAGGATTAGGGTTAGGATTAAAGGTTAGCATGAGAGTTAACGGTTAAGATTAAGGTTAAGGGTTAGGGTTAGGGTTTAGGTTTAGGGTTAAGGGTTAGGGTTAGTTTTAGGGTTAGAGTTATGTGTTAGGGTTTGTGTTAGAGGTTAGGGTTAGGTTTACTGTTCACGGTTAGGGTTATGTTTAGGGGTTAGCATTAGGGTTAGGGATTAGGTTTAGGGTAAGTGTTTAGAGTTAGTGTTGGGCTTTAGGCTCGGGGCTTAGGTTCAGTGTCAGGGGTTAGGGTTGGTGGTAGGGCTTAGATTTAGCGGTCAGTTTAAGGGCACATGACCTGGTTAATCTACGGTTAGAGGGGTGCGGTCGGAGTCACCACGAAAGCACAACATCATTCCCTGGGCCCTGGGACAAGACCTACATGCAGGACTCAGGCGGATCCTCATCTCACACATGGCATGGCTGTATTGTAGGCTTGCTTCACTCGGGAATGGAAGCAGTGTGAGAATTAAGGTTAGGGTTGGGGTTAGGGGTTTCGAGTTAGGGGTTAGGTTTCGAGTCAGGGTTAGGTGCTAGTGGTTAGGGGTAGAGTTAGTGTTACGGGTTCGGTGTTAATTCTGGGTTAGGGAGCCAGGGGTAGGTTTAGGGTTGGGGTAAGTGTTATCGTTAGCGGTTAGGGTTAATGGATAGGGTTAGGGTTAAGTGTAGGCTTAGGGTTAGGGTTCAGGGTTAGGGTTAAGGTTTAGGGTTAGGGTCAGGGTTAAGGGTTAGGGTTAGGGTTAGGGTGTTATGGTTAAGGATTAGGTTTATTGTTCAGGTTTAAGGTTAGCATTAGGGGTTTGTGTTACTTCTAACTGTAGGTCAGTGTTGGGGTTAGAACTCTAGGCATTAAGGTAAAGGTTAGAGTTAGGGTTAAGAGTTGGGGTTATGTTTAATGGTTAGGATTGGGATTAGGGTTAAGGGTTAGGGTTAAGGTTAGGGGTTATGACTAAGGATCAACGGTTACGGTTATTTTTAGGCGTAGGGTTAGGGTAAGGGGTTAGGATTAGTGTTAGTGTTGTTGGTAGGGTTAAGGTTAGGGTTGGTGTTTCAGAATTAGAGATTAGGTGTTATGCTTATGGCTAGGAGTTAGGGTTAGAATTACAGTATAGGGCTTGTTTTCAGGGTGTCATGCATTAACGTTACGATATGGGGTTAAAATTAGGGTTACGGTGAGGTTTACGTGTTAAGGTGAGCAGTAGGATCAGGGTTAGGTGTTATGTTCTGGGTTAGGGTTATGGGTGAGGGGTAGTGTTTATGCTTAGGGCATGGGCCCTGTATGCCCTAGGGTCGGTTGTGGTCGCTGGGAACCCACTCTATCGTACGCTGTGTATGGGCCTCTGGGTTTCTTGCAGGACACTGTGGCAGAGCCGGCTTTCATGCATGGCTTAGTAGGATTGTAGGCTTTCAAAACTCTGAGAAAGCAAGAAGTCTGAGAATTAGATTTAGGGTTAGGATTACGGTACGGTTTAGGGATGAAGATTAGTGATAGGGTGAGGGCTTAGGGTTAGAGGTTAGGGTTAGGGTTAGGGTTGTTTGTAGGGTGAAGTTTAGGGTTGGCATTTTAGAATTAGGGATGAGGTCTTATGGTTATGGCTGGGGATTAGGATTAGAATTATGGGATGGGGCTTCTTCTCAGGGTTTTATGCATTAAGGTTAAGATAAGGGGATAAGTTAGGGTTACGGGGAGGTTTATGTTTTAAGGTGAGCAATAGGATCAGGGTCAGGTGTTATATTCAGGGTGAGGGTTATCTGTTAGGGGTAGTGTTTATACTTAGCGTACAGGCCCTGTCTGCACTGGGCGGGGGGCTGGGGTTAGGGGGATGGGATTGTCCCCGGGAACCCACTCTATCGTACGCTGGATATGGGCTCCTGGGTTTCATGCAGGACACAGTGGTAGAGCCCCCTTTTACTCATGGCATGGGAGGATTTTAGGCTTTCTAAACTCTGAGAAAGCAAGAAGTCTGACAATTAGATTTAGGGGTAGGATTATGGTAATGTTTATCGAGGAAGATTAGTGTTAGGGTGGGCTCTTAGGGTTAGGGGTTAGGGTTAAAGGTTTGTGTTATTTTTAACAGTTACAGTTACGTTTACGGTTAAGTTTCAGGGTTAGGGTTAAAGTTTGGTTTTATCGTTTGGCACAGGGTTAGGCTTCAGTGTTAGCTTTATGGTTAAAGATTAGGATTAGGGTTAGGGTTAAGGGTTAGTGTGAGGGTTAATGGTAAGTTTCAAGATTAAGGGTTAGGGTTGGGCTTAGGGTTAGGAATAAGGCTTCGTGTAACATTTAGGTTTAGAGTTAAGTGTTATGGTTATGGCTAGAGGTTAGGGTTAGGTTTAGGGTTCATGGTTAGGGTTACATTTAGGGGTTCGGGTTACGGGTTAAATTTAGGGCGAGTGTTTAGTGTTACTGTTGGGCGTTAGGATAAGGGCCGAGGTTTAGGGTTAGGATTTAGGTTTAGTGTTAGGGCTTAGATTTAGTGGTTAGTTTAAGGGCACATGCTCTGTTTAATCTATGGTGGGAAGGGTGCAGACTGGGTCGCCTCAACACCACACCATCGTACTTGGGCCTTGGGCCCAGACCTACATGCAGGACTCAGGCAGAGCCTCTTCTCACTCGTGGCATGGCTCTATTGTAGGCTTGGTCAACTCTGAGAACGAAGGAAGTGTGAGAATTAGGGTTATGGTTAGGGTTATGTGTTTGGGGTTAGAGGTTTGGGTTTGAGTGAAGTTTAGTGGTTAGGAATTAGAAGTTAGGATTAGTGTGTCAGGGCTTAGGTGTTAGGTTTTTGTAAGGGGCTAGCGTTAGATTTAGGTTTAGGGTTAATGTTCAGGTGGGTTAGGGGTCAGCGTTAGGGTTAGGCTTACAAGATAGGATTAAGGTAAAGGGTGAAGGCTTAAGATTAGCAGTAAGGGTTAAGGTTAGGGTTAAGGGTTAGGGTTTCGGTCCAAGTTAAGGGTGAGAGTGAGGGTTAACAGTTGCGATTAGGGTAATGGTTTAGGGATAGTAATAGGTTTAAGGGATAGGGTTAGGGTTAGGTTTAGGGTTCGGGGTTAGGGTTAGCATTAGCGGTTAGGGTTAGGGTTAGGGGTTAGGGTTACAGTTAGGGTTAGGTCTAGGCATTATGGTAATGGTTCGTGTTAGGGTTAAGAATTAGGGTTAGGTTTAATTGTTAGGATTATGATCAGGGTAATGGTTAGGGTTAGGGTTAGCGGTTAGAGTTAGGGTTAGTGTTAGGGTTGTTTGTAGGGTGAAGGTAATGTTTAGCAGTTTAGAATTAAGGTTAGGGATTAGGTGTTACGGTTATGCTAGGAGTTAGGCTTAGAATTAAGGGATAGGGTTTGTTCTTAGGGTAAGTGTTATGCAATAACATTAGGATAGGGGTTAAAGTTAGGGTTACAGTGAGGTTTACGTGTTAAGGTGAACAATAACATCAGGGTTAGGTGTTATGTTCAGGGTTAGGGTTATGGGTGAGGTGCAGGGTTTTTGCTTAGGGCATGGGCCCTGTCAGCACTAGCAGGGGGAGTTAGGGGGCTGTGATTGTCCCCGGGAACCCACTCTATTGTACACAGAGTATGGGCTCCTGGGTTTCATGCAGGACACTGTGGCAGAGCCAGCTTTCACGCATGGCTTTGGAGAATTGTAGGCTTTTAAAACTCTGAGATAGCAAGAAGTCTGAGAATTAGATTTAGGGTTAGGATTATGGTTAGGGTTAGGGATGAAGATTAGTCAGGGAGAGGGCTTAGGGTTAGGGCTTAAGCTTCGAGTGAGGATTAGGGGTTAGGGAGTAGGTGTTGGGTTTAGTGATAGGGTTAGGGCTTAGGGGTTAGGGTTGGGTTAGGGGCTAGGGTTAGATTTAGAGTGGGGTTAGGGTTAGCGTTATGGGTTAGGGTTAGGGTTAAGGGATAGGATAAGGGTTAAGCGTTAAGGCTTAGGGTTAGCGTTAAGTGTTAGGTTTAGTTTTAAGGGTTAGGGTTACAGTTCGAGTTAAGGGTTAGTGTGGGGTTAACGGTTAGGGCTAGGGTTATGGGTTAAGGATAGAGTTAGGTTTAAGGCTTAGGATTAGGGTTCAGTGTTAGGGTTAGCATTAGGGATTAGGGTTAGGGTTAGGGGTTACGTTTACTCTTAGGGTTAGGTCTAGGCATTAGGGTACGTGTTAGTGTTAGGCTTAAGAGTTAGGGTTAGGTTTAATTGTTAGGATTAGGATCAGGGTTAAGGGTTAGGGTTAAGTGTCAAGTGTTACGGTTATTTTTAGGTGTACGGTTAGGGTTAGCGGTTAGGGTTAGGGTTAGTTTGTAGGGATAAGGTAATGTTTAGCAGTTTTGAATTAGCCTTAGGGATTAGGTGTTACAATTGTGGCTAGGAGTTAGGGTTAGAATTAAGGGATAGGGGTTGTTCTTAGGGTAAGTCTTATGCATTAACGTTAGGATAACAGGTTCAAGTTAGAGTTATGGTGAGGTTGATGTGTTAAGGTGAGCAATAGTATCAGGGTGAGCTGTGATGTTCAGGGTTAGGGTTATGGGTGAGGGGTAGTGTTTATGCTTATATCACGAGCCCTCTCTGCTCTAGGAGGGGGCTTAGAGGGCTGGGATAGATGCCGGAAGCCACTCTATCATACACTGGGTATGGGCCCCTTGGTTTCATGCCGGACACAGTGGCCAAGCCTCCTTCTACACATGGCATGGGAGGATTGTAGGCTTTGTAAACTCTGAGAAAGCAAGAAGTCTGAGAATTAAATTTAGGGCTAGGATTAGGGTTAGGGTTAGCAATATAGGTTACTGTTATGGTGAGGGCTTAGGGTTAGGGGTTTCAGTTAGGGTCAGGGTTAAAGGTTAGTGTTAGGTTTAACAGTTACAGTTAGGTTTAGGGTTAAGCTTTAAGGTTTAAGCTTAGGGTTAAGATTAGGGGTTAGGTTTTGGTACAGGGTAAGGGTTAAGTGCTAGGTTTAGGCTTAAAGATTAGGATTAGGGTTAGGGTTAAGGTTTAGTGTGAGGGTTAACGGTTAGGGTTAAGGTTAAGTGTTAGGTTTATGGGTTAGGGTTAGGGTTAAGTGTTCATGTTAGGTTTAGGGTTAGAGTTAAGTGTTATGGTTAGGGTTAGGGGTTTGGGTTAGGTTTAGGGTTCATGGTTAAGGTTACATTTAGGGGTTAGGTTTAGGGTAAGCGTTTAGTGTTAGTGTTGGGCATTAGGGTCAGGGCTTAGGTAGGGTTAGGGGTTAAGGTCAGTGTTTGGGCTTTGATTTGGCGGTTAGTTTAAGGGTACAGGACCTGTGTAATCTATGGTGAGAAGGGTGCAGAATGTTTCCATGCGACACCACACCATCGGATCCTGGGCCTTTGGCCCAGACCTACTCGCAGGACTCATGCGGAAACTCTACTCACGCATTGCATGGTTGTATTTTAGGCTTGGTTAACTCTGAGAATGGAAGTAGTGTGAGAAATAGGGTTATGGTTAGGGTTAAGGGTTTGGTGTTAGGGGTTAGGGTTCAAGTGAGGTTTAGTGGTTAGGGACTAGGATTTAGGGTTAGTGTTAGGGTTAGGGGTTAGTTTTGCGTTAGGGGCTAGGGTTAGATTTATGGTTGGGGTTAGTGTTAGGGTTAGGATTAGGCATCAGGGTTAGTGTTAGGGTTAAAGGATAGGATTGGCGTTAAGTGTTTAGGCTTAGGGTTTGTGTTAAGTGTTAGGGTTGGGGTTTAGGCTTAGGGTTACGGTTTGAGTTAAGCTCTAGGGTGAGGGTTAAAGATTAGGCTTAGGATTATTGGTTAGGGATAGAGTTATGTTTAAGGGTTAGGGATAGGGTTAGGTTTAGGGTTCAGTGTTAGGGTTAGCATTAGGGGTTAGGGTTAGGGTTAGGGGTTAGGCGTAGTGATGTATTAAGGGCTATGGTTAGAATTAGGATTGGGGTTAGTGTTAGGTTTAGGGTTAGGGGTTAGGTTTAGGGTTAAGGGATAGGATTATGGTTAAGGGTTGGGCGTAGCTTTAGGGTTAAGATTTAGTGTTAGGGTCCGGTTTAAGTGTTAGGGTGAGGGTTAATGGTTAGGGTTAGGGTTGGGGTTAGGGGTTAGGGATATAGTTAGTATTAAGTGTTAGAGTTAGGTTTAGGGTTCAGGGTTAGGGTTAGCTTTAGGGGTTATGATTAGGGTTAGGTGTTAGTTTAGTGTTAGTGTTAGGTCTAGGCGTCAGGGTAAGGTTTAGGGTTAGGGTTAAGAGCTAAGGTTGGGTTTAGTGGTTAGGATTAGGGTTAGGGTTAGGAGTTAGGGTAAAGGGTCAAGGGTTAGCATTATTTTTAGCCATAGCTTTGGCGTTAGGAGTAAGGGTTAGGTTCAGTGTTAGGGTAACAGTAGGTTACCGTAACAGTAACTACGTAGGGTAACAGTTAGTGTTAGTGGTTTAGAATTAGGGTTAGGGATTAGTTGTCACAGTTATGACTAGGAGATAGGGTTAGAATTATGGGATAGGGGTTAATCTCAGGGTAAGTGTTATGCATTAACGTTAGGATAAGAGGTTAAAGTTCAGGTTACGGTGAGGTTTACATTCTAAGGTGAGCAATAGAATCAGGGTTAAATGTTATTTTCAGGGTTAGAGTTTTGGGTGAGGTGTAGAGTTTATGCTTAGGGCACGGGCCTTGTCTGCATTAGGCGGGGGGGGGGGTTAGGGGGCTGGGATTGTCACCAGGAACCCACTCTATCGTACTCTGGTTATGGGCCCCAGCGGTTCATTCAGGACACAGTGGAAGAGCCTCCTTTCACGCATGGCATGGGAGGATTGTAGGCTTTCTAAACTCTAAGAAAGCAAGAAGACTGAGAATTAGATTTAGGGTTAGGGTTAGGGTTCGGGTTAAGGATCAAGGTTAGTATTAGGGTGAAGGCTTAGAGTTAGGGGTTACGGGTAGCGTTACAGGTTACTCTTAGTTTTAACCGTTACAGTTAGGTTCAGGGTTAAGGTTTATGGTTAGGTTTAAGGTTAGGGTTTAGGGTTTGGTACAGGATTAGGGTTAAATATTAGGTTTAGGGTTAAAGATTACGATTAAGGTTAGGTTTAAAGGTTAGTGTGAGGGTTAACAGTCAGGGTTAAAGTTAAGAGTTAGGGTTAGGGTTAGTGTTAGGATTAAGGGTTCATGTTAGGTTTAGGGTTAGAGTTAAGTGCTATGGTTAGCGCTCGAGGTTAGGGTTAGGTTTAGGGTTCACAGTTAGGGTTACGTTTAGAGGTTAGCATTAGGGTTAGGGATTAGCTTTAGGGTAAGAGTTTAGAGTTAGTGTTGGGCTTTAGGCTCAGGGCTTAGGTTTAGGGTCAGAGGTTAGGGTTGATGTTAGGGCTTAGATTTAGTGGTTAGTTTAAGGGCACAGGACCTGTTTATTCTACAGTGAGAGGGGTTAGGGTTAGGGTTAGGGTTGTCGTAGGGGTTAAGGTTAGATTTAACCTTGGGGTTAGTGTTAGGGTTAGGATTAGGGGGTTAGTGTTAGGGTTAGGGGTTAAAAACACCTACAACCAGCCCTAACCCGATTTCTGACACTTCTTCCATTCTCAGAGTTAACCAAGCCTACAATACAGCCATGTCATGCGTGAGAAGAGGCTCCACCTGAGTCCTGTATGTAGGTCTTGGCCCAAGGCCCAGCGTACGGTGGTGTTGTGTCGCAGCGACCCTGTGCACCACTCTCACCATAGATTAAACAGGTCCTGTGCCCTTAAACTAACCGCTAAATCTCAGCCCTAACACTAATCCTAACCCCTAACCCTAAAAGTTATCCTTAACCCTACTGTTAACACTCAAACTAACCCTTAACTCTAACCCTTGTCATGATCTTTAACCCTAACCCTAACACTTAACCCTAACCCTGTACCAAACCATAACCCCTAAGCTTAACCCTAACCCTAAACCTAAACCCTAAGTCTAACTGTAACTGTTAAACCTAACAGTAACTTTTAACCCTAAAACTAACCGTATCCCCTTACCCGAAGCCCTCACCCTAAGATTAAACTTCATCCCTAACCATAACGATAATCCTAACCTTAAATCTAATTCTCAGACTTCTTACTTTCTTAGAGATTTGAAAGCTTACAATCCTCCTTTACCATGCGTGAAATCAGGCTCTGCCAGAGTGTCCTACAAGAAACCCATGGGCCCATACCCTGCATACGATAGAGTGGGTTTCTGGTGACAATCGCATCCCCCTCAATCCCACTCCTAGGGCACGCAGGGCCCATACCCTAAGCAAAACCCTACCCCTCACTCATAATTCTAACCCTGATCCTATTGCTCACCTTAACACATAAACCTCACCGTAAACCTAACTTTAACCACTTATCCTAACATTAATGCATAACACTTATGCTAAGAACAACCCCTATCACTTAATTCTAACCCTAACTCCTAGCCATAACAGTAACCCCTAATCCCTAACCCTAATTCTAACCACTAAATATTACCTTAACCCTACAAACCACCCTAATACTAACCCTAACCTTAAACGCTAACCCTAACCTTATCCCTAAACATAACCTTAAAAGTTTACCCTAAACCCTAACCCTATCCCCTAACCCTAAGCCTAACCCTTAATTCTGATCCTAATCCTAACAATTAAACCTAACCCTAACCCTTAACCCTAACACTAACCCTTACCTTAATGCCGAGACCTAATCTTAGCAGTAAAGCTACCTCTAACCCTAACCCTAGACCTTAAACCTAACACTATCCCTAACTTATAACCCTAACCCTAACTGTTAACCCTCACCCTAACCCTTAACTCGGACCATAACCCTAACCCTTAACCCTAACCCTATCCCTTAATGCTAACCCTAAGCCTTAACACTTAACCCTAATCCTATCCCTTAACCCTAACCCTAACCCCTAACCCTAACCCTAACCCTAACCCCAACCCTAAATCTATCTCTAGTCCCTAACCCAACCCTAACCGTTAACCCCTAATGCTAACATTAACCCTAACCCCTAATCCCTAACACCTAACCCTCACGCGAACACTAACCCCTAACCCCAAACACCTAACCCTAATCATAACCATAATTCTCACACTTCCTCCATTCTCAGAGTTAGCCAAGCCTACAATAAAACCATGCCATGCGTGAGAAGAGGCTCTGCCTGAGACCTGCATGTAGGTCTGGGCCCAAGGCCTAGGGTACGATGGTGTGGTGTGGCGATGACCCATTCTGCACACTTCTCACCATAGATTACACAGGTCCTGTGCCCTTAAAATAACCTCTAAATCTAAGCCCTAACGCTAACTCTAACACTAACCCTTAACCCTAAACTTAAGCCCTGACCCTAACGCCCAACACTAACATTAAACCCTTACCCTAATCCTTACCCATAACCCTAATGCCTAAACGTAACCCTAACGATGAACCCTAAACCTAACCCTAACCCCAAACCCTAACCATAACACTTAACTCTAACCCTAAACCTAACACGAACACTTAAACCTAAACTTAACCACTAACCCTAACACTTAACCTTAACCCTAACCGTTAACTCTCACACTAACCCTTAAACCTAACCCTAATCGTAATCTTTAACCCTAAACCTAACAGTTAACCCTTACCCTGTACCAAAACCTAACCCCTAACCTTAACCTTAACCCTAACACTTGACCCTAAAGCTAACTGTAACCATTAAACCTAACACTAACCTTTAACCCTGACCGTAACTCTAACCCCTAACCCTAAGCCCTCACCCTAATGCTAAACTTTATCCTTAACACTAACCATAATCCTATCCCTAAATCTAATTCTCAGACTTCTTGCTTTCTCAGAGTTTAGAAAGCCTACAATCCTCCCATGCCATGCGTGAAAAGAGGCTCTGCCACTGTGTCCTGCATGAAACCCAGGGACCCATACCCAGTGTACGATAGAGAAAGTTCTCGGCCACAATCCTAGACCCCTAATCCTCCCGCCTAGTGCAGACAGGGCCCGTGCCCTAAGCATAAAAAGTACGCCTAACATATAACCCTAACCTTGAACGTAACACCTAACCCTGATCCTACTGCTCACCTTATCATGTAGACCACACTGTAACCCTAACTTTAACCGCATCTCCTAAAGTTAATGCATAACACTTACACTGAGAACAACGCCTATCCCATAATTCTAACCCTAAATCTTAGCCATAACCATAAAACCTAATCCCTAACCCTAATTCTAAACTGCTAACCCTAACCTTAACACTACCAACAACCCTAACACTAACCCTAACCCTAACCCTCACCCCTAATCCTACCCTATGCCTAAAAGTAACCCTAACTCCTAACCCTTATCCCTAACCAAAAGCCCTGTCCCTAACCATAAGACTTAAGTCTCACCCTTATACCCTAACCCTAATACGAATCCTTAAGCCTAACCCCCAATCCTAACAATTAACCTTAACCCTAACTGTTAACGCTCACCCTAACCCTTAAATCAGACCAAAACCCTAACACTTAACCCTAACCCTAATCCCTAATGCTAACCCTAAGCCTTAACCCTTTACCCTAATCCTATCCCTTAAGCCTAACCCTAACCCTAATTCCTAACCCTAACCATAATCCCTAACCCTAACCCTAACACTAACCCTAACTCTGAATCTAACCCTAGCCCCTAAACCAACACTAACCCCTAACCCCTAACCCTAACACTAACACTAACACTAACTCCTAATTTCTAACCCCTGAACCACACTCGAACCCTAACCCCTAACCCCAAACAATTAACCATAACCATAACCCTAATTCTCACACTTCCTCCATTTTCAGAGTTCACCAAGCCTACAATAGAGCCATGCCATGAGTGAGAAGAGGCTCCGCCTGAGTCCTGCATGTAGGTCTGGGCCCAAGGCCCAGGTACGATGGTGTGGTGTCAAGGGGACCAATTCTGCACCCTTCTCACCATAGATTAAACAGGTCCTGTGCCCTTAAACTAACCGCTAAATCTAAGCCCTAACACTAAACCTAAACGCTAACCCTAAACCTAAGCCCTTATCCTAATGCCCAACACTAACACCAAACACTCACCCTAAACCTAACCCGTAACCCTAACCCCTAAACGTAACCCTAACCATGCACCCTATATCTAACCCTAACCCCTAACCCTAACCATAACACTTAACTCTAACCCTAAACTAACATAAACCCTTAACACTAAACCTAATCCCTAACCCTCATGCTTAACCCTAACCGTTAATCCTCACACTTACCTTTAAACCTAACCCTAATTGTAATCTTTAACTCTAAACTTAACACTTAAACCTTAACCTGTACCAAAACCTATCCCCTAAACTGAACCCTAACACTAAACCTTAACGCTAAACCTAACTGTAACTGTTAAACCTAACACTGACCTTTAACTCTGACCCTAAACCTAACCCCTAACCCTAAGGCATCACCTTAACACTAAACTTCATCCCTAATTCTAACCATAATCCTAACCCTAAATCTAATTCTCAGACTTTTTCTTTCTCAGAGTTTAGAAAGCCTATAATCCTCCCACGCCATGTGTGAAAGGAGGCCCTGCCACTGTGTCCAGGGGCCAATACCCAGCATACGATAGAGTGATTTCCCGGCGAATATGCTAGCCCCCTAACCTCTCCGCCTAGTGCAGACAAGGCACGTGCCCTAAGCATAAACACAACCCCTAACCAATAACCCTAACCATAACTGTTAACTCTCACCCTAACATTTAACCCTGACACTAACCCTAACCCGTAAACCTATCCCTAAACCTTTACCCAAAGCCTAAGCCTTAACTCTAACACTATCATTTAACCCTAGCCCTAACCCCTAAATGTTACACTAACCATGAACCCTAAGCCTGACCGTAACCCCTAACACTAACCATAACACTTAACTGTAACCCTAAACCTAACAAGACCCCTTAACCCTAACACTAACCCCTAACCCTAGCCCTTAAACTTAACCCTAAACTTTTACCCTCACACTAACCTTTAACACTAACCATAATGCTAATCTTTAACCCTAAACCTAACACTTAACTCTTACCCTGTACGAAACCCTAACCCCTGACCTTAACCCTGACAATAAACCTTAACCCTAAACCTAACTTTAACCGTTAAAACTAACACTAACCTTAACCCTAACTCTATCCCTAACCCTTAACCCTAAGCCCTCACCCTAACACTAATCGTCATCCCTAATCCTAACCATAATCCTATCCCTAAATCTTAATCTCAGACGTCTTCCTCTCTCAGAGTTTAAAAAGCCCTCACCCTAAAATTTAACCCTAAACCTAACTGTAACTGTTTAAACTAACACTAATCTTTAACCATAACCCTAACCCTTAACCTGAACCCTAAGCCAAACTCTTAACCCTAATCCTATCCCTTAACCCTAACTCTAATCCCTAACTCGAATGCTAACACTAACCCCAACCCTAAACCTAACCCTAGCCCCTAACCCAACCCTCACCCCAACCCCTAACCCTAACACTAACCCTAACCCCTAATGCCTAACCCCTAACCCTCATTTGAACACTCTCTCCTAAACCCAAATCCCTAACCCTAACCATAACCCTAATTCTCACACTTCCATTCTAAGAGTTAACCAAGCCTACAATACAACCATGCCATGCATGAGAACAGGCTCCCCCTGATTCCTGCATGTAGGTCTGAGCCCAAGGCCCAGGGTACAATGCTGTGGTGTCTCAGCGACCGATTCCACACCCTTCTCACCATAGATTAAACAGGTCCTCTGACCTTAAACTAATCGCTAAATCTAAGTCCTAACACTAACCCCTACCCTAAACAGAAGCCCTGACCCAAACTCCCTTCACTAACACTATACCCTTACACCAAACCTAACCCCTAAACCTAACCCCTAAACATAACCTTAACCATGAACCCTAAACCTGAACCTAAACCCTAACACTTAAGTGTAACCCTAAACCTAACACAAACCCCTAATCCTAACCCTAAACCCTAACCCTAACCCTTCACCTTAACCCTAACCGTTAACCCTCAGCTAACCCTTAAACCTAACACTAATCCTAATCTGTACCCCTAAGCCGAACACTTAACCCTAACCCTGTACCAAACCCTAATCCCTAACACTAAGCCCTCTCCCTAACACTAAACTTCATCCCTAACCCTAACCGTAATCCTAACCCTAAATCTAATTCTCAGACTTCTTGCTTTCTCAGAGTTTAGAAAGCCTACAATCCTCCCATGCCATGCATGAAAGGAGGCTCTGCCACTGTGCCCTGCATGAAACCCAGAGGCCCATACCCAGCATACGATAGAGTGGGTTCCTGGTGACAATCCCAGCCCCCCCACCTAGTGAAGACAGGGCCTGTGCCCTAAGCATAAACACTGCCCCTAACCCATAACCATAACCCTGATCATAACATCTGACCCTGATCCTATTGCTCACCTTAACATGTAAAACTCACCATAACCCTAATCCTAACCCCTTATCCTAATGTTAATGAATAATACTTACCCTGAGGACAACACCTATCCCATAATTCTAACCCTAACTCTTATTCATAACTGTAAAACCTAATACCTAATTGTAAGCTGCTAACCCTAAATTTAACCCTACCAACAGCCCTAACACTAACCCTAACCCTAACCCTTGATCCTTAAGCCTAAACCCTAACCCTAACCCTAACCCTAAGTATAAACTCTACCCCTCACCCATAACCCTAACCCTGAACATAAAACCTAACCCTGATCCTATTGCTCACCTTAACACGTAAAGCTCACCGTAACACTAACTTTAACCGCTTACCCTAACTTTAAGCATAAAACTGACCCTGAGACCAACCCCTATGCCATAATTCTAACCCTAACTCCTTACCATAACCATAACACCTAATCCCTAACCCTAATTCTAAACTGCTAAACCTAACCTTAAGCCTACAAAAAACCTTAACGGTAACACTAACCCTAACACCTAATCCTAACCCTGTGCCTGAAAATAAACCTAACCCTTAACCTTTAACCCTAATGCTAACCCATAACCCTAACCATAACACTTTACTCTAACCCTAAATCTAACACGAACGCTTAACACTAGCCCTAAACCCTAACCCTAACCCTTAAACACAAACTTAACCATTAACACTCACACTAACCGTCAACCCTAATCCGAATTCTAATCTTTAACCCTAAACCTAACACTTAACCCTAACCCTGTACCAAACCCTAACCCCTAACCATAACCCTCACCCTAAAAACGTAACCCTAAACCTAACTGTAACCGTTAAACCTAACTCTAACATTTAACCTTAACTCTACCCATAATCCCTAGCCCTAATCCCTCACCCTAGCACTAACCTCATTCCTAACCCTAACTATAATCCTAACCCTAAATCTAATTATCAGACTTCTTGCTTTCTCAGCGTTAGAAAGCCTACAATCCTCCCATGCCATGAATAAAAGGAGGCTCTACCACTGTGTCCTGCCGGAAACCCCAGTGCCCATACTCAGCATACACTAGAGTGGGTTCCCGACGACAATCGCAACCCCAAACCCCTCCCCCCCTGCCTAGTGCAGACAGGGCCCGAGTCGTAAGCATAAACCCTACCCCTCACCCCTAACCATAACCCTGAACATAACACCTGACCCTGATCCCATTGCTCACCTTAAAATGTAAATCTCACCATAACCCTAAATTTAACCCCTTATCATAACGTTAATGCATAACACTTACCCTGAGAACAACTCCTATCTCTGAATTCTAACCCTAACTCCAAGCCATAACCATAACACCTAATCCCTAATGCGAATTCTAAACTGCTAACCCTAACCTTAAACCTACCATCAAACCAAACATTACCCTAGCCCCTAACTTTAAAACTATGCCTAAAAATAACCCTAACACTTCACCCTTAATCCTAACCCCTAACTCTAACCCTAACCCTATCCCTAAGACGCTAACCATAACCCTAACTGTTAACCCTCACCCTAACACGTAACCCTGAACTTAACCCTAAACCTTAACACTAACCCTTAACCCTAACCCTAAGCCAAACCCTTAACCATAATCCTATCCTTTAACCCTAAACGCTAACCCTAATATTAACCCCAACCCTAAACCTAACCCTAGCACCCTAACCCAAACCCAACAACTAACCCCTATCCCTAACACTAACCCTAACTCCTAATCCCTAGGACCTAACCCTGACTCGAACCATAATCCCAAACTCCAAACCCCTAACCCAAACCCTAACCCTGATTCTCACACTACTTCCATTCTCAGAGTGAAGCAAGCCTACAATACAGCTATACTATGCGTGAGATGAGGCTCCACCTGAGTCCTGCATGTAGGTCCTTTCCCAAGGATCAGGGAACGATTTTGTGCTTTCGTGGAGACTCCGACAGCACCCTTCTCACCGTAGATAAAACAGGTCCTGTGCCCTTAAACTAAAAGCTAAATCTCAGCCCTAACACTAACACTAACCCCTAACGGTAAACATAAGCTCCGATCGTAACGCTGAACACGAACTCTAAAACCTTACCCTAAACCTAAGCCCTAACCCTAACACTAACCCCTAAACATAACACTAACCATGAACCCTAAACCTAACCCTAACCATAACACTTAACGCTAACCCTAAAGCCTACACGAAGACTTATTCCTAACACTAACAAAAACCCTAGCCCTTAGTCTTGATCCTTATCATTAACCCTCACACTAGCCCTTAACCCTAACCCTAATCCTAATCTTTAACCCTAAAGCTAAAACTTAAGCCTAACACTGTACCAAACGCTAAACCTTAACCTTAACCCTAACCCTAAAACATAACCATAAACCTGACTGTAACGGTTAAACCTAACACTAACCTTTAACCCTAACCACTGACCTTAAGAACGCACCC